>NC_083503.1:3005565-3308347 GCF_905332965.1 Bombus pascuorum
ATATCTAATAATAAAGCAGATCCCTCAAATTTACTAGATTGTACTCAGTCATACTATTACAAAAATCTGTAACACTAGTAATATCCTTCAAATATATTAGTTATTATTATTATTCATATTTATTAATAATCTGAATATTAAATCCTCGCCTGAATTGTGTAATAAAAATTGTAAATGAATAATTAATAATACCATGAAAAAACGACGCCTTTATTCTTGATGGTTGTAAAATGAAAATATCGATTAACTCTGAGAAACATTGAACGTACTCTGTTATATCAAATATTCAGCCAGAATTTATTCCTTTATGCAAAAATAAACAAGCACATCTGTTTCATCGATATGCAAATTTAATTCTGCTCTAATAGGTGATAATAAATGATACAATTATAAATGTAACAAAGAATTGTTTAGAATTAATCTTCTTTAATTTACTGTCGATTAATGTTTTATATGTACAGGGTGGACAATACAGAACTGACTGATCAATTTCAAAGTCCCGCCATTCCGAAACGATGCACCATCTCCTGTTCCGCTTTAACAATCGTATCATGGACGTACGACAAAATAATCATCCAGCATTACACAGTTCGAGAGCGAGGAAAAATTGTCAAAACACTTTATCAAAGTAATTCGTCGATAACAATAACCTCACACAAATTACTCTGCCGGTATCGTTCGGCCATCAAAGATCGCCTGATTCTATAGCAGCGGGTTTCTTCTTACGAGGTTACATCAAAAGTAAAACGCATGTCGATAAACGAAAGCCAATCAAGCAGCTAAAAGATGCTATTCGAGAAGCGATAGCGAACATAACTGTCGAAACGTACGAAAATATAACGAAAAATACGATTGACAGGGCTGACTTTGTACAGCGTCCAAAGGCAGACATCGTTCTCATATCAGATTTCCAAATATTAATATATAACTCGTATTAAAAAAGCTGTTGTTTTTTTACTTCGTCTAGAAGTTATCGACAGTGAGAATCAGTCGGTTATATATCGTCCGTCCTATATATCTATTTTATGTACCTTCTTATGTACAGAACTGTGGCTGCGTAACATTCTCCCGACATAAAATGGGTTGGCGAATGGAAAAAGTTTAAGAAGCGCTGTCATAAACCATTCATATCCTACCTCGATTAAGGAGCAATGTTCTGATAACCCTGATATATATCTTGCCATATTTCGTTCTGGCAACGTGAAACAGAAAGTCTGACACGATTCCATCGCCTTCGTGTATATCGGTCTCCGCCAAAACCTCCTTCAGCGCCTCCACCCGTTCTTCTGGCGTACTTTCGTCGTACGACGACAATTTGTTCTCCAGGCACTCGACCACACTGAAGTCTTCCCAGAACTCGGGTGGATCAGTTTCAAGCCTCCTGGAGGATTCCGTATCCAGGAAACCAGAGATGTCCAACCCTGCGTAAGACACGTCCAACGCCAAATTCGCGAATGTGGGATTTCGGGCTAAAGGAGAACTGGTTTGCAATTTCCACTGATGATTCTCACGATCTCTCGACTTGCAGCGACTTTGCGAGTCGCCTGTCCCTATGGAACTCGCTCGGTTATTAGTCCGAGAACGTTCCTTCGAATCAGTGAAAAAATATTCGCTCATTTTCTGCGAATTGCTTGCTTCCGGTCGCCAGAAGTATTTTTCTTTCAAATCTGCCGGCAGATTTTCGTTTATCCCCAATATCAGCTGCCTGTCCTCGCCGCTTTTCGACGAAGTCGCTTTCAAATTCCAAACGGCCTGTAAATCACGGTGTTCCGCGACGTTTCCCTTTGTTTTCCACGCAAGATTTCCTGCTTCGCCGCCGATACATTCCGAGCAACTTTCGCTGCTCCTTGGAAGAAAACCATCGTGAGAAACTTGGATTGTCTGCCAAGACGAGTCTTTCTGGGAATCCGTCTCCGTCGCGCTCTGGGAATACTTTGCTGGCTCACCGATTCTTTCTCGCACGCCAACTTCCGACAAGTTTTTAACCGGCTCTCGATCCAACACATTTTGAACTGTGTCAATCGTTCTCGAAGAATGGCCTACCTTCCTTTGACCTTGATAGCTTGCTTCTGCACATGAAGCACCGTCTAACTTACGTTCAAATTTCCCAGACACTCGCGGATCGTGCTCGTTGCTCATGTCCCATAATCGGATTTTCGATCTTAAGAAGATCGAAATTTACGTACCGCTGTTCATGAGATCACGTTATCCCAACACTATCTTTCCATTTGTCTCTTCCTTGTCGACACAACTTCGCCTCGTTCGTTCATTTATTTAATTCTGCATTCTACACTGTTACGAATGATGTTGGGAACGTATGACGAATTTTCGTGAATTAATGCCAATGGTAATTTCGAGAGGGCGCTACAAGAAGCAGTTAGGTTTTAAGGATTGCTGTTTTATGCTGGCACATGCTTGGATGGACGTGAAATGTGTGACGTTGTCAAGAGCATGGAAAAAAACTAATGAACTGCCTTGACTACACCACACAGGACGAAATGGAAGATAATATTACGACAGATGTAGAAGATGCATACAATACCGAGAATATAACGGCAATAATGACATTCCTCAACGCTTTGAAGTATTTGAGGCGATAGAAACACAGTTAAGATGGTCGAAGGCACAAAAGGAATGTAACTTCATCGAATTGAATTTGCTAAAAAGGTTGTGTGATTTAATAGTTAAAATGTTTGATCGAATCATATTTAATTTCATTATTTGTATTACTATTATTATAATTTATATTCTTTTTTGGAATACATAAGACAAAGATGGACATGCTTTTCTTTAATTTCATTATTTGTATTGTTATTATTAATATCTATGTATTTTGAAACACATACATAAAGATGAGTATCAAGAAGGAAACTCTTTCATTACCCGAAAACCTTTGCCCCCCAACAATTCAGATAACCAAGATTCTACTCGAATTAATTTTTACAAATATGGAATATCTCAATTGGATTCTTGCTGGCACAAGATCATTAAACCTAATGGCAGATATATTATGACTCAATGAAGATTATAACACAGCAATGGGAAAGAAGGTGGAGACGAACAGCGTCCTCTCACATTGAAAACGTCAGTGACTCGTTCTTCCAAAAATACAACATAACCCCCTCACTACTCGGAAAAGACCAAGTCGCTATTACTCGCATCTGAATAGACCACACAAAAGTCTCCCACTTGCATCGATTGACAAAGGACGCAACTCCCGGTGAAGAATGCGGAGAATGCAACGTACCAGTCGTTTTATTTTATCCTGTCTGGAGTGGTATAACACACATCGTTCACAAACTAAAACCGTGTATTAGAGATAATGTCAACAAAGAAAAAATCAACGATCTGTTAAGACCCATTAAAGAAAACAAGATAATTAACGATGCTTTAAGCATATCTGCCTACGTCGCTAATAATCTCGCAGTCGATGCAACGTTAAATTTATATATATATGAAATTTTACGAAATTAAATTAAATACCAGATTGGTCCTTTGTGATTTGAAATATGGCGCCCATACGTCTGTTTCTATAGATTTGTTTACGAAACTATATACTACAGAGAGAGATAACTTAAAAGTTAAATTAACATCTAAGCTATTTTATAATGTGATTGGCTAACGTGTTATTCGAAACGCGTCTCCCATTGGGCGATCAGATCGCCCCCTGTTGGTTGATACAAATGGTAATTGCGTAGCCACATTCTCAATGGCAACGTACTCAACGTACGGCGAGTGCTTATACAACAGATCGCCACACATAATTAAAGATTAATTATGGTTAAAGAAAAAATTAAATGGAGAATATACAATAAAATTTCTTCATATGACGATTCATTTCTGAGAAAATCGAGTTTGAAAAGTTGCCAAGTATACCTTAACTTGGTTAAGACTAGGTGTGAGTAAACAATCAACACGAGGTTATTATACACGTGAAAATAAGTAAAAAATGTTGAATAATATTTTCCCGTTTAAGGCATCATTTTGAAGGAACTAACGTTTGATGGAAATAATGTTTAATTACGAACTGGTTTGATACAGGCGCGTGATACGTCTTCAAATTTATTTTTCTCAAAAAATAAAAAAGAAAAAAAAACGAAGCGTATTGTGAAAAAATTCTATTCTACATTTACATATTTACACATGAAGTTTAAGCTCCTGTCGATTGTTTACTCTTGTTCGGTCTGGAATTATTTAAATTTAAGGATACTTATTAAATTTTCGAATTCGATTTTCTCGAAAACGAAGCCTCGGGTGGAAAAATGTTATATCAAATGTTTTCTTTTTTTTCACGTATTATGATTTCCACTTCACCTGCGTATAAGAAACAAGATTATAGTTTTGCAAATATATCGTTCTTATCGACCATGTCATGTTGTGTGACCTATTAACTAATACTATTTCGTACCTGTGCAAAATTACTTGGAACTGAGATACCTTGTGTTACCTATTTCATTGTTTTATCAAAATAAATAAAGCGTGCACATATATCTCATCAAAAGATATTAATGTACAATTGAAAGTATATCACGGCGCTGTTTATAAAAATCATTTAGATCGCATCGATAAGAATATAAATACTCGGAACTTTCAATACGTGCGATTGACCAACTGATATCAGGTATATAAGTGCCGATAAACTGATCACATTGTTATGGACCAATTATACATATCTCTACGATCAGAAATTACAATTGCAACATGAAATTAATGCTAATGTTAATAAAAAAAAAAAAAAAAAAATGTAACTATGAAACAACGATAGAATTCTATATAGAGGGCTTCTTTTAAAAGAATTCTTTTAAAAGAATTCTTTTAAAAGAATTGCGTAAAAATTTGATCACAACTTTTATGTGTCAAAGTAGGAGAAAAGCAGTTCACAGTTCATATAAATATTAAGACAGCTCTTAAATAAATCTCAAAATTCAAGATTACTCTCAAATTTCGAGCAAAACTAATCTTCAATTCAGGTCACATAAGATATTAAATAATATAATTCTGAGTTTAATTTATCCAATGTTGTTAAATAATTTTCTCAAGTTTTTCACAAATTTTCTTTCATAATTATTACTTCTCTATCCTCCTTTTAACAATTCGAGATCGATATTTTTCTTTCTTGTTGGATACTTTCTTTTCAACTTGACGATATCATCAGATCTGCTACCTCAATTAAATATACCAGTCGATTTAATGTTCTATCTTCATATTACAATTATTTATATCAACTTTTGGCTTTCCAAGATAAATACAAATGATGTCAAAAATTATTATTATTATTTCATATCATACTAGTTATGAGTATTATATTATCTTTATACTTAGCATTTATTAATCAACTCCAATTTGACTAGCATAGTTGGTTAGGGAACTACCTTATCGATAGAAAACTAAAAGCAGAACAAATGTTCAAACCGTTCGCCATGAAATTCACAAACATAGACGCGTTTCATACGAAATATCAAACGTGTTTAAATATACCGAGATTACATTATTGTAATTAGTCTGCGAATTTTGATAGATCTATGGGAAACTTAGAGGTTTGAAAAGGAACAAGATTCACGTAAGACGCAAAAGTACATAAAATAATCCAAAGTATTCGTTATGATAGTGGGAACACTTCATAGTATTAGTGTTAGAATTTCGTACACGCCATTTTGAACATCTATTCTGATGCAACTTTTTTTTATCGTTAATATCAAATATAAACATTTTTCTCTACTTTGGTGGACAAATGTGAGACGAATCTTCAATTTTATTTCCATAATTGTATTGTGTTCATTATATGAATTAATTGTATTGTATTGTATTCATTACATGAATTAATTGCATTGTATTAATTGTATTCATTTTATTTCCTTAATTGCATTCAGAAATAAAAATTTGCATAAATATCCTCGGTTGAATTATGATAATATATTTTCAATATACATATTTATGATACAAATTTACAGTATCAGAGAAAATTAGACGGTATTAGACTAAAATGTGTTAATGTTAAAATAAATTACATGTCAGTAACGTGCATATTAACAATATAAGTTTGAATAATTTTCCTGCTGTACCCAAATTTCTATCCATCATTTTTTAAACACGCTGTAGCTACAATAAATAAAGGTTCTAACAGACGTCCGCATATTTTTTGGAATTTCTTCAACGAGATAAGAGGTTGAAAACGAAAATAAAACACTGTATGATTGATGATTATTGCTTGGCAGCTAATAACGAATCAAAATTAATCAAAAAATATAATATCACAGTTTTTTTACGATTATCATCGATAGCAAGCATCCCGCAAATTTTACAATTAATTTTAATACATCTCTTATACTTTTCTGCGATCCGAAGAACAAGCGAAAATCGAGTATTATAACGTAGAATTTCTGTGCACGTTGATTAAATTATATGCATTAATTAAATTGCTGGCAATAAATTGGTGTGAAAGAGCCGCACCGTAATTTCGAAAACAATAAACCATTATACGTATCGCATTTTCTTTTCCTATTCCATTTAGCTGACGGATTATTTCTATGAGAAAGCGTTGAACTACTCGAAAGGGGACGTGTCTAAAGAATTACACGGTTTTTCTTTAACAAGGAAAGCTTAATTCATCGTCTAATTGATTGTTGCGCAATTCTCTGAGAAAATCGACTACAAGACTTGAGAAATTCCTTTCCCTGATAAGTCGCGAATTCAACCACGGACTAACTCGTTGCTTCACTCAACTGAATGAGATCACCTAGGTATCTGTTTTATCTACGATTGTATGAAAAAAACCTCTCAGGGCGAAGTTAAATTATTTGCCGTTATGAATCTCGCTCATTATATGAATTTAACGTAAAATTATCAGTATACATATCTTAGTAATTATATAGAATAATTACACTATACAGAACTGTAGAAAGATATATATATATATATAATGATACTTACTATAAAAAAAAAATACAGCAAGAACATACTAGGGCATTTTTGTTTCGCACAAGACATAACAAAATTTAAAAGACCATTCAACTTCTAATCGATAACACTGACAAGCTATCATAAATGATAGTCTAAATGTTTACATGGTTTATCTTTTGCTTCTTAAAGAAGAGTATTTTGTGTCCCTCATAAATTATCTGTATTGAATGGGACAGTGTAATAAAAGAGGACAATAGTAATATCTTATCTGATTAATCCATTTCTCAATTTTTGTTAATGTAAGAATTTATATAAAGTTAGACAAACGAAAGACATAACAATGAATGTACAATTTTAAATGAAACGTTGAAACTGGTCATTTGAACGAGCCTGGTAAGGTTAGTGTTAATATTATCTCTAGATACCAAAATCATAATATTATGATCAAACTTAAGTGAAACTAACTATATCTATGTAACGAACAAGAGTAATCATGAAATTGAAGAAATAAACTTTCGATGAAAAATATAGTATAATTTTGAAATTTAATCAGAATTAACGTAAATGTATAATATTAATTTATAGCGAAACTAAAAAATCAACAGTGAAACTTATAAAAGTAAACAATATTAATTAACGTGAATAATAAATTCATAAACCTTTTTATTCTGTAAATATGCCAACGATATTGAAAATGTACGGAAAAATTGGAAGAGTATTAAACGAATGATACCGGGCACCTCACGTTATATATCATTCTACAATAAGCGCCCGTTTCCATGTAACACTAAAGGAATTCGTTGCTAATAACAATACTTCGCGGAAGATTTCGACGGAAAAACAAAAATTGTATCTCTGATATACAAAGGATTCGATCAAATTCACTAATACGTTACTGCTATCTTTGAAACAACAAACACTTGAAACTGCACGCGATAGCACATAGCAGGCGAACGTGAACAAATAATTTGTGTTGTATTACGGCGATCGTGTCATAGTCAGGCCATCGGGTAGATTAAACAAATAAATATATATTTCAGAAAACTTTTCATAGCCTCGAGAGAAGCTTTTATCAGAGAGCTTGATAAACGACGCTTTGCTATGGAATTAAAGATCAACGTAACATTCATTTTATATATACGACAATGATATTGGCGTCTTTGACGAATATGGTTAGCGTGGATCTGTGACATTTTATTCGAAGAATATCGTCGACGTTGCGAACGTTGCATACAAAGAGTGTTTGGATATGTTTAGATAGTTCCTGTTAGCGTAATACATCAATTAGGATTCACATAATTCATATATGTAATAAAAGAAGAACGACTTAACGAAAATGTAAATGGAGTATATATGGTATAAATACAAGGAATAAAAGGAAGAGTTCTCACGGTCTCGATCATTACACATACACTTACTATAAAAATTAGGAAATACAATAATCCCCTGGAAATTACTTTATATTTTTTTTTATCTTCTGAGATATATTGAATAGAACTAAAAATACCCATAAAGGGATAGCAGACCATACAGGAACATACAATAAGTTTTAACGTTAAATATCTAAAACCAAAAGTGAAACTTGATAGTGATAATGTAACGCGGTGTCGGGTTGGCAGCCCTGGTCCGCTAATACACATGAGAGAAACAACAACAAATTCGTGAATCGCGTTATCTTACAAAAGTGTATATCGCCATTTGCAAACGAGAAAATGGCAACGCGATAGTGACCTGAAACGTTGAATTAATCAAGACATTTCTTCTGCAACAGAATGTTGATATGATTAAGTGGCTAAGGGAATCTCCTGACTGGAACCCAACTGAATATTTGTGGGATTGTACGTTAGACGCCAGTTGGGAAATTAAATTATACTTAATTATAAATAAAAAGTAATTAACACAAAAGCTATGAAATCATGATGTAATATACCGACTGGGGTTTATGTTCGATTAATTGAATTAATGCCACACAGATGGCATGCTGTCATCAAACCCAAGGGTTGCTCAACGCCTTCCTACATTATTTTTTTATTTAGCTTTATTAAAAGTGGTTATATAATTCAAACAAGGCATGTTTCTTAACTTTTGTCGCTAGGTTTTATCTGGTTCTCCCGATATCAATATTAGCTGCAGATGTTCCGAGAGTATAATCGACAAACAACGATATTATAATTTCATGTATGGGCTGCTCTCCCTTTATCGTATTTTTCATTTTAATCATTATCAATGTATCTGAGAAGATAAAAAATATACAGTAATTTCCAAGCAATGGTTACGTTTTTTAAATTTCTGTTAAGTGTACGTAAACGAGTAAAAAAAGGTCCTTAGACGTAAAAGTTAGAGGCTAGCAATACAATCAAATTTTATATCGTTAATTTTACATGCATAACTGGTGTTACAAAATAAAAAAGATATCGTCGCCAGACGATCTTTCGTCTTTGGAATGTTCAATGTCCTTCTTTCAAATCATAACAAACGCACCTTCGAATGATCTTGAGAACTTAAGATATCATTCATAAAGCACGTGATTGGTTCTCATGCAGCAAAACACGAAAACCGAAATGCAGATCACAACAGTCCCCTCATTAAAGAATTAAAAAAAACCAGCCAAAAAGTACAAGGAAGACTCAAGAAAATATTGATAGAAGTTATCATTGCCGAATAATAATTAGCAGTTGAACAGTCAAAGGACAGTAACCCAACTTAGTGAATTTGGCACGCCCAAATGCCAATTTTTACAAGAAACGAACGTTTATCAACGTCTGTTCAACTATTTGAGAATTTTCCTTTGTCCACCCCTCAAGAAAAATTTATTGCTAAATGAAAATTTCCAAAAATCTAACATCTGCACAGCTAATTTTTTCATCAATTCTTAGGTGAGATACGATTGTTTCAAATCAGTGAAAAAATTCATGCTGATTATGTCAGATTTTTAAATATTTAATATTTGAAATATAAATAAAGATTTTTAAAGCTCATACGCTTCGACTTGTAATTTTTATAATACTTTGATCTAATATTCGCAATGTAAAAAGTTATAAAGTGAATTTTCGAAACTAAAGTAATATTTATAGTTTTAATAATAATTATTTTAATTGCGATAATTATTTGTGGTTTCGATAATAATTATTTTATTATAGCGGGAAACATCACCGCATTTTCATACTTGTCGATAAGATTAAAACCAGACGAGAATTAATCACAGAGTATTACTACACGCGCGAAAGTGGTGGTCCGACAATTGGCTGTTGCAAGTCACTTGATAAAAATTGCATAGTTCCTTGAATATGGTCAATATTATTGGATTCATATACATATGAAATCCTCACATACGTAATGTATCCATCATCATTTCCACGAATCAAAATAAAAAAAGATAAATGTCGTTGTAGCAGGTGTTCTTTAAATATGTCGTACGCCATATTGAATCGGCCATTTTGCAAACCTGAGTTCAAATTCGTTGCTAACAGTTGACAAAATCTCTAGCAACTATCCTTTAAACTATCAAACTGACATAAAAGTTCGTACGTCGAAACGTATGAGCTGACACATTAATGGATTTTCACATCTTTGACCTCGCATGTCTCAGAAACTAATTGTCAGCTCAACTTGAAAATTTATTGTGGTAATGTTTCACCATAAAGGATCATTCGACACGAAATACAGTTCCAAAATCGTGGGGCAAAAAATAGGTGACTTTTTGGGTCAGTTTTTGCAATAAAAAAAAAAAAAAAGATTTTTATCACACGTCTTTCCTATATAGCTAATGTTTTAGATATGCTGAATCTAAATGAATGGAACACCTTTTATTTAAATGTTATTAAACACGTGTTCATCAAATATAATTGACGTGAAAGCAAGAATTTTATTCTTACGATAGAACGTAATGACTTCTTATTACAATGTCCATTAAAGTGTTCCTTACAAAAAAAAGTACTTAAACGTGGAAAATAATCGGAGCGCAAGAATAGCCGTTGATTAATGCAGGTTTGGATACGTTATATTTCTATTTAAGCTCTGAAATCACGAAAACGACCTCCATGTTCGCCAACCATTCACACAAATTATACGATCGTTAATTTTATTAAGAAATTATTCCATTGATTTAGAAAGAGTTAACACAATAAAATATCAATATAATACAGTAACTAAGAGCTCATTCTAACAATATAATATAGTGTAAGAAATTAGGAATAAGAAGGCAACAACCTCCTTGTAATAGGTTGTAATGGGCCTAAAGTACAGATAAAATTACTATTGTTATATTCTTTAGACGAATAGCCCGTAATTTTCTTTTTACGATAATAAGAAATCGAAAAATTGTATTTAACTTTTATCACATTTACTTGTAAAATGAAATGATTCGCGTTAATCTCATTAACGTCGGTTAGTCATTGTTCTCAAACTGTACAATTACAACCATAATATGCACATCTCTATTAATTGCATACCAATATACATATAATAATCGTGTACATATTCAACACTAAACAATGAATCCAGAATAAATTTATATATTTCTGTCAAATTTTATACAACAAATAATCTTCGATTGCTGTTAACAGCAAGGATCTTTGAAATTTATCACGTTATCAACGACATGTTTATAAAGATAAAATGATGTTATACAGTTATGTAACAACGATATGCAAAAGTTATCTCACATTTGGATAATGTTAAATAACGAAAGATATACAGCATTATTTTAACAGTTCAAAACACGATAGAGTATCGTGAAGTTAGTGTATAACCTGAAGAGCAGTACATATTTAATATCTAATCGATGCGAGTTTCGATTTAATTTAACCCAATCCCATTATAACTAATGATATTCGTAAATATAAATGTATCTCATGCGAATCTTTTTCATTTTTGTCGTGAAACTTGAAGAAAATATGTTATTCTTCAAACCTAACCTCACTTCATTCGAATACGCATGCTTTGAAAGGCAAATCTACATTTTCAAGTATCTTTTAATAATTATAAAATTAACTTTTAGAATGAATATCTTTACTGTTTTATAAAACATCAATTAATTTGCTATAAAGAAGGTGCAAATTAATCTATCTCAATAATTAAGCAATGAAATTATTTTCTAAGGATCATTTTAACCTAACCTGATCGAAAGGGCAGTAGATTTCCAAACATTCCAATCTATTAAACATTGATTAACTTTAAACTAACCAATTTAAATTGAAGAAATATTCTACAGTTTTACTTATTTCTCACACAAAGTATTAAATTAGAAATTCTAAGTAAGAATTTTATGACAAAGCATGTTTATTACGGAAACGTAACGTTTATTGTTCCGGTGTTCAATATTAGCAATCACTTTCTTAAAAGCATTAAATGAATATACGATATGTAAATACTGCAGTAAGCTGCACTGCATTCGGATTAGTATCAGGCTTCGCATACGAAATAATACATGAAACACATAATAAAATATCAGATCGAATTTTAATCCCGACTATATTGCGAAAATTATAAATGAGCGAACTGTCGAATTTTCACTGTGGCATTAATTCACGAGAAATAGCTACGAATCAATCATCGTGTGAATGAAATTTTCATCCAAGATTATATAAAACGTTATGCGTATGTACATCGTAGAGAGTTAGGAAAAAGCTATGCTTGTAGATGCCGGATAATACGTCATGATGAAAAATATGTGAAATAAAAGTTCACCATAGCAACACTTCACTTATAATTGCCACATCTTAAGATTTAGTTCACTGCACTAGACCACTTTTCTTTGATAAACACTAACTGAAAGAAGTACGTCAGCTTGCCAAAAGATTAGACGAGTTCTTTTAGATATAATATCGACGGAAAACAGACGCGCACGACGTCCTTCCAACGTGGAGGACGAGCGGCGACTAAAGTACATCATATAGAATTTCCAGCAGCACTGCCGGGTCGAGCGCTCTGATTGGTCGAGCACTCTTCCGGGCGGCTCTTACGATTGGATATCCAACAAAAGAGCGCCTAATTGCATGTGACTTGTTATCACAGAGACGTAAAACGATATTTTACATAAAGAACAAATGCATTTAGAAGTATCTATTCAAACAATTTTTGTTGTAAATATCCTTTTAGCAAAATTAATGTTTCACGCGAATCTTAGATTGCAAAACAAAATATTAGTATAAAGGGTATTTTCATAATAATAACTGGAACAGGCTATAACTCCGTCGCAAGTGAAGATTGAGAAAAGTCGTAGAGAAAAAGTTTGCACTGTTTAACACGCTCTATCTTACTACCGTGCTAGTTTTTCTCGCAGACACACCGGTGCAGTTGCGAAGCGCGTTGCACACTTTTTTCAAACTGTCTCTGTAATTTTTTATAAATCACTCGATGCATTTCTTAATTTTCAGAAAGTATTAACATACTTGAGTCGATGACTGATATAAATTTGAAAGATATCTCAATTTTAATTTCACCAAAATTGATATATCAAAAATAGGTCCATTTTTCGACCCAAGTACCCCAATACTTTTTTGCAGAGAATGAAAAAACACATCGAATGATGTATTAAAAAAATATGTTCCATCGAAAAAAAAATAGAGGTGACCTTGAAATCTTTGATACGCTTCACTCCCACAAACATGTGTTTTTCCTAATAAAATAAACAAAATAAAATAAAATAAAATAAAATAATAAAAATAAAATAAAATAAAATAAAATAAAATAATAAAAATAAAATAAAATAAAATAAAATAAAATAAAATAAAATAAAATAATAAAAATAAAATAAAATAAAATAAAATAAAATAAACAAATTCTTCCTAATAAAAATTTTTTCTGTCTTCTACGTTTCAACGCTATAGCTTGTTCTAATTCTTAGAAAGACCTAATAAGTTATGCAATATATCGCAAAGAACAACGTATAAAACTTGTAAAAAGTTAATTTGATAAAAGTATGTAGATAACAATTTATGAATAAGATTCAGATACGAACTTATTGATAAAACTGCACGTATAATGTTAGAAACATACGACCATAATTCTTCGTGTACATATGTAATAATGAATTATTCATTGCGCTTTAAATCGCTCATAATCTTATGATATAGGTAATTATTTACCTTCTAGTTACGTTTAAAAATAAGATGGAAATATCTTTGCATATGAATTATTAAATATGTACCTACATCAACTGTTTTCACTCAAATGTGCATACGTATGTATTTCAGAGAAACGGCAATCTTAGTAAATGAAAGGAATTAAAATAATCTTTAATTTTGAAATGTAGCGAAGCAAAGATTAAATATAGAAATGAAGCAAGCTACAAAATCCGTAAAGCTGAGAGATAAGCTGAGAGGAGGTTCGAACATCGCGCATTTCCCGATAAATAACAGCAAATTTTTTGAATAATCCGGCCGAACGTACGAAATCAAAACTAGCAAAAATAAGATGTTCAAGAAGAGGAATCAATCGCTAATGACGACGTCCAAGGAGCATTATCGCAAATTAACGATAACGAGCGAACGATAAAGGTAGAATTTTATCGATGAAATTGCTAGCTTATCGATGAAAAAAAAAATACGTTCTGAATGTGATTTACGAAGACAATAAACAATCTGCAATTTCCTGTGCGAAATTCGAGGGCGAAATATTTGAGGATTAAGAGTTGACGCACAGTTTCCTCATCGTAAGTTCCTCTTAGCGCTGCAAGAGAATTCTGAGAAAAATAGCGCGCACAATTTTACTTTCTCAAGTGTTTTTCGGTTAAAAACCCATTGTTATGTAGCTCTTGAAAAGTGCTGCTTTAAAAGGTGCTATGTACCTCATTTTCTTCGTACGCTATCCGTAGAACGATCAATTTCTTAAAAAAAAAAAAAAATCGCCATCACCGTGTGACATCGGTAAGTCCCATATACAGGGTGGTCCAGCTGTAACTTCATCACCTGTAACATCTAGCTTGTCTTTTATAATATTTTAAAGTTATTTCACGTACAAGTTGAATGATTTCGAGGGGAATATAATTATCTGCGAGTAGACTTTTGGTAGATGAATGCGTAGAAGCCATACGAAGGTCACCGATGGTTTTTTCGATGGGATCACGTGTGTTCTTAAAACGTTAGTCGATCCAGCTGGACATCATTTCCAAGAAAAAGTACTATTTATAAGTAAAAGTAGTATTTATTTGTTATTTATTTACTATTATTTAATATATATTATACTATTGTATTATATTTATTTAGCATTGTATTGTTTATTAGTTTAGTAGATATTTTTACTTCAATTTGTCATACTTAACGTATGACAGACAAAGATAGTCTCTCCTTGCCAAATTTTCACAAATTAAATTTTAATTGCTATTTTTAAAACTGATATTTTTTCGATACAGCAATATACAGTATAAAATATTATAAATGTATTAAATACTACGCAATATTATACCTAATATGGAACTATAATGGTATCTTTAAAAATCTGCCAAATGAATATTCCTCGAACGCCTACAGATGATCTCACTTAATCGCTTTGTTATCGTACGTGTTGTGGTTCATCGGTCGAGCGAACGTATAATATCATAGTATGATCGTTTCACCTTGTCGATGTTCGAAAACTTTCGACGCTGTGTAAATCTGACGTGTTTCTTCCTTTTTTCCTTTTCGTGTTTCTTATTATTTTATCATACTTATTTGTGCTTTTGTACAGCACGTATAAACTGAAGTAAGTATAAGCTGAATATCGTGTTTTCAACTTCGTGCAATTCCAAATATGGACACCCAGTATTGGTGCAATTACGCAATACTCCATATTTGCATCGCTTTCTTTCTAGGTTATTTTATTTAGGGGAACATCAGGATGCTCTCTTGCAGCATTAGGAAAATCAACAAGAAAGAAAGTCATGAGAAGAAGATGGCTCGAGCCATAAAAATCATTGGAGAAAAGAAAATGGGGTATCTGAAAGCAGCAAACTACTTTCAAGTGGACAAGAATCTGCTGTGCTGCAGTCCAGTTTGATACTTGCATTTACGACTACTGTAAGCATCTATTTATTAATGTAATGTGGTTCTTTTAAAATGTGATTTTATTACCAAAGAAGACTAAAGTAGGACGAGAATAAAACTATTCTTTGTTTATTTTCCATGAAAATGTTGTACCTCGTGTCAGTATTACATCTTTGTGTACATGTTCCATATTAGATATAACTTCTGTCCTTTTTAAGGTTAGTTCGAGAGAGAAACTTGTTCATAGCGTTATGAGTATAACAGTGGTCTTAAATTGAGCGTAAATATACGAATAATCGTAGGAAGCTTGTTTTAGAATAACAAGAATAACATTTGAAAAACGAAATGGTATTGCACGTTTGGCTAATTTACTCTTTTATCGGGGACGACAAGATGGATCGATTGCTGCAGGGCTTCTTAAACTATGAGTCGTAATCCTATATAGGATCGTGTAACAGAGTTACGAGGTCGTGAAACTTTTATAACCGTCACACATCGGTGAACTAAAAAATGTTAATCATCTGTCAACGAAGGACCAAGTGATTAATTGACATAGGTATACAACAGCATTCTTTCAAAAATGCAGTTTGAATGAATTTTAGCTCAGAATGAATACAGAACTCCCAATAATTTCTAAAATGTCCTTGAACACGCACTTATGACTATTTTATGCTAGGTATCTACTGCAGAAGGATAACATCATCGTTGATGATTGCGAAATGAAAATATCGATTAACTCTGAAAAACATTGAACACACTCTGTTATATCAAATATTCAGCCAGAATTTAATCCTTTATACAAAAATAAACAAGCACATCTGTTTTACCGATATGCAAATTTAATTCTGCTCTAATAGGTGGTAATAAATGATACGATTATAAATGTAACAAAGAATTGTTTAGAATTAATCTTCTTTAATTTACTGTCGATTAATGTTTTATTTGTACAGGGTGGACAATGTAGAACTGACTGACCAATTTCAAAGTCCCGCCATTGCGAAACGATGCATCATCTCCTGTTCCGTTTTAACAATCGTATCATGGACGTACGACAAAATAATCATCCAGCGTTACACAGTTCGAGAGCGGGGAAAAATTGTCAAAACACTATATCAAAGTAATTCGTCGATAACGATGACCTCACACAAATTACTCTGTCGGTATCGTTCGGCCATCAAAGATCGTCTGATTCTATTGCAGCGGGTTTCTTTTTACGAGGTTATATCAAAAGTAAAGCGCATGTCGATAAACGAAAGCCAATCAAGCAGCTAAAAGATGCTATTCGAGAAACGATAGCGAACATAACTGTCGAAACGTGCGAAGATGTAACGAAAAATACGACTGACAGAGCAGACTTTGTACAGCGTCCGAAGGCAAATATCTTCCTCATATCATGATTCCATACGTGATTTCCAAATATTAATAAATGACTCGTATTAAAAAAGACTGTTGTCTTTTACTTCGTTTAGGAGTTATCGACAGTGAGAATCAGTCAGTTATATATTGTCCATTCTGTGTATTTAATTTGTGTACCTTTTTATGCATAAAAGTTTTCTTACCTCACCCTGTTACACTTAATTACTCGTTTATTTGTGGCAATATAAGAGAACGTTTCGGTCGAAATTTGGTATCGATAAGGACGTACTGTGCTTTTGTCTATCTAACCTTACGATGACCTTGAGACGTATAGCAAAGATGGCATACAAATTTTTAAATGGGTGCCTTCATTTTTCATTAGGTAGTCTCGTAACTGACATTCAGACGTATTCAAAAAGGTGCAAATTTGTGTCCTTCGTAGCACCTGCTATCGAGATATAAACTTTTAATTTCGACATACAAGAAATTCAATATTAGGAAATTAGCTGAAAATAACTGCTCAAAACGGATTGACTATTCTGGACATGTTAGAAAACTGCTATCTTTTGTTTCGATGATGCCACATCAGTGATAGTATTATGAAAATCTTTATGCGTGATCATAGTGTACACCAGGTAACGTTAATGCGTGTGGCGCATTGAATTTTAACACGTTCTCGCCGACGTGTACCACCGATGGCTCACGCTTGAATGTTTCATCAGACGGTGCACACCAGAAGAAATGTAGTTCGTTTAGTAACTAGAAAAAATTGTCATTTGGTTGAAATCTTAAACAATGGAATTTAACATATATTAATTGAAAAAAGTAGGATTTATTTAAAAATATAACAATTCAATATTATGAGCTTATTATAAACATGAATACGAGCGCTGCTCCACGGCGAGAAACACAAATAGCAGCGCCGGTGTGAATGGTTAAAGTCCGCATCACGATAGTGATGGATAGCGCGAAACACACGAGTTTGTAGTGTTTTGAAAACATCTGAACGTCGGCTAAGAGCACACGTAATAAAAGACAGAGGTACGCGTTTAAAGACTTTAACGTCGCCTTTACAGGACGCTTCAAGATCGTCACAAGGTTAAATAAATAAAAGCACTCGATACCAAACAAGTTTTACCTGAGACATTTTTCTGTATCATCGCAAATAAGAGAGTAATTAAGGGTGACAGAGTTAGGTGGGACACCCTGTATAACTGGGGTGGCGTGAAATTTTTCCTGGCAAAATGGAGTTGCGAGTGGGAGATGTTTATAAAATGCTGAATTAGTCTATTGAAAAATTCATGATTCCATAAAAAAAAAAAAAAAAAAAAAAAAAAGTAAAGAACATTGGTGACCTTCATACGCCCTTTAAGCGTTCATTTAGGACAAAGCTAATCATACCAAATTACGTCCCCCTCGAAAGCATTCAACTTGTACCTGAAACATTTTTTGTTTAATATTATCAAAATCGAGCGATATATTCCAGGTGATAAAGTTAGGTGGACCACCCTGTATAATAAACGATGTAAAACTTACCAATATAAAGCGATTTGCCTAATTTTTAGCGTAGAGAAGCAGGAAAGACGGTGATAAAAGAATTGATATAAACAATTACTTACTGAAATAATTGAGAGTCTCCCGGATTTGCTCCGGTGACAATTTTAAGTCAACGTCTATTGATTTTAGGGCCGGTGAAGGGATGAACCAATCCGAGTTCTCGTATCCTATAAACAATAAATAATATCAGTCATACGAATATTTATAAAACGCTTAAATATATTTGGTGACGAAAAAAGAAAATAACAATTACAATCAGACAATTTTATACAAATTCACATCTTTGAGAACATAATCGAGAAAGTAGAACCTAGGTAGAAAATTGGTTTAGCTATCAAGCATTATAGAAAAAAATGTACTTCGAATATTTTAATGCAAATTGCCTTATCTTTATCGATTCACGCAAATATCTCCCAAGCTACACATTATTCGAAAAAGTGTCTCAAATAAAACTTTGTTTCCAGTGGGCTATTTTGTGATAGCCACTAATCTTATGTAGGTGGACGCACCTTCGACATTTCATGGTAACCTTCGTTTTTTTTAAATAAACTATACATTTTTTTATAACCATTCGGTGTATTTTTTTAGTTCTCTACAAAAAAGTATCGAGGTACTTGGGTGGAAAAACGACCAGTTCAAAAGATATTTTAACTTCAACCTTGTGAAGCTTATCGTACACCCACAATTTAACGAAGTTAACGTTGAGATATCTTTTAAACCAAGCATTTTCAGATACAAGTACCTTAATACTTTCTTCTAGAGAATTAAAAACTGCATAGGATGGTGTATAAAAAAATGTACAGTTCCATTCACAGGAACAAAGATCACTTGAAGATCTCGAGAACGCCTAGACAAATCTGATGGCCATCACAAGACGTCCCATTTGAAACACGTGTTTTATCCAATAATGGGTCACTTTTTCGGATAATACATAGTTTAAGAGATGTTTGGCGCGATGAAAATGAGACACCCTGTATATCTTTTCACATTATATACATTCTGCGTATTTTGCACTTTCAAGTTTTCCATAAATGTATAAAAATCTGGAGCCTAATTATAGTAAACGAGAGAGGTAAAACACACGCATATTCATGCACGTGTGTATAATAAAAATATTTTGTTTTTATTTAGATTTTTTGGTTGCATCAAGACATTTGGATCATTAGCAACCAACGTTACTTACATAACAGTCATTACGTAAGGTTACCAGTCGGAATATTACAGATGTGTTAAATTAAACGAAAAAATATTGATTCCTTTCAGAAACTGCAATTTTTTTGCATTGTCATAACAAATTTTCGTATTACTTCGTAAATAAAAATGATTTATTCTAAATAAAGTATCATAATAATACTATTCGTAACAATGAAACACATTCGAGTGAAATGACAATGGTAATTATTTCTTTACACTGATAATGTTTCTCATTGTATAATTTATTCAATTTATTGTAACACGTATATTTTATGTATTAGATTGCCCCAAAAGTTTCTTTCGTTTTATAGGGAAATAATAGATGCACTATATTTTCTGCTTTATATTATTATATTATAATATAATACTTGTATTACATTATATTATATGTAATATTATTTTTATTTATATTATTTGGTTTTCTATTATTATTTTATTGAATATTCTATTAGAACAATATAGATTATATATAATTCAATGAAACAATACGAAACGAAAAATGTAGTGCATCCATTACTCCCTCATAAAACGAAAGAAACATTCGAGACAAGCCAATATAATAAAATTGCGAGTCTAACCTCAATTTACAGAATTTACGTGTAAGCGAAGTAGTTAACGCTGTGTAAAAATAGGTTGGCTAAATTAGATTTATATACAAGTCTGAAAGACGATTTACAAGTGTTATAATGTAATAGATTTGATGCTTACGAGTATACGTTTTAACAAACACACTAACAGTGAGAACTAGAAAATTCCTGACAGAATGCATTTTATATATTTTTCTATACACCGACGTCGTCGATCTTGTTATCAAAATTACATCTCATATTTTTCTGTGCACTCTTTTAGAAATACTATTATGTCCAAATTGTCGAACAATATAGTTTACATGGTATTTGTAACAGAATTGCCTATTTTATCTTTGACGAAGACTGTAATAATTAAGTTCAGCTTATGCGCCATCATAAAGTTTCAAAAGTAAATTACACTACTAGCACGTATAGTTGTTGATAATGTGCGGATGATAATGACATCTACGACGTGTACTTGTTTCAGCGTGCAGAGTGTCCTATAATTTTGCTGTATAGACTCTATCAGCGCGCTCTGTACGTAGAAATACGATGAAAAGATCTCGTGACAAAATGTTCGTAAAAATGCTTCATTAAGAAAATATAAAATATAATAAAATAAGGGACAAGATAATATTAATATTGTATCAATATTAATACTATATTAATAATACTAATATTCTTACTAGCATACACGTGTTTCACAACGAGTTAATTAGGAAAATCGACACTGCAATTGCAAAATTTAATCCACAATAAATTTGGTAGACCTGTGTACTAAAATGTACCTACGTTGGTACAAGATATTTTGCGATGTATTTAACATTTTACTATGTCGATAACATGTTCTCTATCGATAAGGTCACGCGACGCTTTGATAAGGAAACGTGAGAACGTACATACAGGGTTGCACCTAAGAACATGTGAAATAGCAGTACGACATAATTCCTCGTAGAAAAATACGAAAAAATGTGCCACAGAATTTTTCACTCTCGGGTTAGTTTACGAGAAAATCGAGTTGGAAAATTTGTCAAGTATACTCGAACATGTGCAGGTCTCAATAATCGACAGAAGGTCATTCTACGTGTGAAAACAAGTGGAAAATGTGAAATGAAATTTGTTCACAGGACGCTTCGTTTCAGAGAAAAATAAATTTGAAGATACACCAGTTTCCTTAAAAGTAGAACGAAACCACAAACAGGAAAATTTTATTCCACATTTTCGATTTATTTTCGCACGTGCAACGACCTCGGTTCGATTAGTTGGTTCTAGCTTATCCGAAATTAGCCGTGTTCCGGTCTACTTGATAAATTTTCAAACTCGATTTCCTACGAAACTAAGCCGAGAAGAAAAATTTCTACGCTATATTTTCCCCCTTGTTTTTCCACAAGGAATCACGCGGTGCCAACTTTTATGTTATTCGATCAATTTTATATGCAACTTGTGATTAATACATAAAGTACGTATGGGATTTTGTTGGATTGTTTTGATTTTGTTGGATACGATCAATATTATTGCCAATATTATTCTGAATGCTTGAGGTTCAACACATTGCACTGACAATATACAGAGTGTGATAGAAAATGTGGCGCTATCTCTGAGAGCCAATTTAGACTTAAAATCAATGGAGAAAGTTCCTGTAAATATGTGCTCCACCTGTCTTTTTTTCTCTGCCAACTTTTACGTTATTCGATCAATTTTATATGCAACTTGTGAATAATACATGAAGTACGTATGGGCTTTTTGTTGGATTTATTTTACTTTCGTTTTCATTACGTTTATATACGTAAATTCAGACGATCAATATAATTGCCAATATTATTCTTAATGCTTGAGGTTCAACACATTGCATTGACAATATACAGAATGTGACAAAAAATGTGGCGCTATCTCTGAGAGCCAATGTACATTTAAAACCAATGGAGAAAGTTCCTGTAGACATGTGCTCCATCTGTCTTCGTTTATGAGATGCAACGACGTTTGTAAACCTATATGATAATTAGCCTATGGAAAATGTTGAAATACTGAGGCTGAGAATAGAGCAAGTTCTTCAACAAAATCGGTGAACACCAGCAGCCGCACAGCCGGATGCATGACAAGACATATACAGTTTTACCTTGAAATGCAAAGTGGTCATTTCAAGCATCTTCTGTGAATCTAATTACATGACACAACATCACAATAGAAAATTCGTTACATCTCATAAACGAAGATATACAGAACACGCCTACTTTGCTTGCTTTTGGACGCACGATCAGGTTCTGAAGTGGATGCCACATGTTCTGTCGTACTTTACAAATTGATCGTCTAGAGAGTGTACAGAGTTTCTTACGGAAAAACTGAGATGCTGACGATAATATCGATCGTCTGGACGCTCCTCAACGCGTCGAATGCCACGCCAGTTTTATTGGGCTGGAAACTAAGTGATTGCGGATTTTACCATTAGGTGGTATTGACAAAATCCGCAATCACTTAGTTGCCAATCCAATACAAGGTTTGGCCGTGGGACCACGATGAATTTTTTATTATGTGATGCATATAATATTGAAATATTACCTACAAGAAATATGTTACGATGTATAAACAACATTAATGAATTTATCTCACTGGGGTCACCGGTGACCCCCATCGCGCTGTAGTGCAATTTCGTTCGAATTACTTATTTTGTGCGATTATCAATTATCTCATATTGTTTCTTCGCGTTACTAAATAATTGTTCTATGTTGCTACGTCTCGCAACCTACCACAAACCATAATCCATTCCTCGGTCATACTTATTCGGACCCGCAATAATCCTAAAGAACCGTCACAAGATTTAGCATTTTTTACTTTACTCTCAAGGCCCTTAATTGCCATCAAACATCTTTCAAGTGGAAACGTTCCTTAGGGTTATCGTTCATTAATATAAAACACGAAAAAAGTGGGTTTTTCTATGTTCAACAGCCACTGGTGGGGAGCGCACATGATAGATCTATATTTCATGTATAAATAAAACTATTTTTATATGTTTTATACTGCATTAATTTCATCACATTGTAGTAATGATGATAATAATACAAAATTTATAACTATTGACATTCGATTAAATTATGTATTTCTACTAATCTTGGTGCGTGTGTCACCGGTGACCCCCGTGGCATTCAACGTGTTAACCGTTCGAGTTCCAGAAAAAAGTTTCTTACTTTATGAGATACATCTACATTGTTATATATGCGTACTATTAGCTTATAAATATTTCAAGTTCTCTTCAATAAAAATTACTGAGAAGATAACAATGAAATACAAAATACCGTCAGTCGTCCGTAGCGTTCAAACGTGCTTGGACTTTTCGACATCAAACTCTGAACAGCGCTGGTTGAGACTCGAACGGTTAATCGATTTGCAACCGATGACGTACCGCTACATCAAAATCAAATTAGGTGGTTGTCACCGACGACGTAGCAGTACGTGAAGCTCCGAGTGAGATATTTTCGCCGGTCACATGCTGCTAGTACTAAATCTTCACTCTGACATATTTTCATCAGGGCTCTAATTGCGTGACCTGTTTCTTATAACGACAACAGCGGACCTGACGATGGAGCTGTATCAGAGGAACATACATATGCAACCTGATCGTATATGATCTGTCATATTCAATGGGTCACATTCAGTGAAAATGGAATCGACAGTGGAATTGTTGAAGCAAGTGGAGAGAATCTTGTGACGAACACTGTGGCATCAACAATGGAAAAAAAAAAGAGAAAAAATGAAAAGTGGATATCAGTGGATATCGTATGGCGTAGAACTGAAGGACACGTGGGAATGTTAAATAGGATAAATATTTCAAGAAATAGAAATGGGAAGTTCGGAAGAAATTAATATACTATCACTAAATGATAAACGAAGGCTCGTGACAAAATAATTAGACACTCGAGGCGTATGCAGAAATAGCACACGTCTTGACACAGCGAGCGACTTGACACGTTTCGTTCATCCACTGTATGCAGTTTCAGTCAGTTCGATACTGCGACGGTTGCGAATGGGACAAAACACAGTGGAGAAATTTGTACGGAAAGATACAGACCACCCTGTATGATACTTCTCTTGTATTACATTGGAATTAGTCGAATGTTATATTCGAATTCGAACATTCCACTATCCGAACGTTCAATTAGCGGAATATTTGTTGCTTGTGTCGCGAAGGACACTTACGTGTAATTTTTCTGTAATTTCATATTACCTTCCTATTACTTTGATATGAAGCTAATGTTGTACGAGTTAGTATCTCGTGTCTAATGACATCAAAGAGGAAACGTGTGGTAAGAAGCGTGGAAAGGACAGAAGAGATACATGAGAAATTAGAAAAAAACGTGGAAATGCCGGAAAAGTTGCAGAAATCTACGACCTTAGAGGATTGATAATTAATGACGTGAAAAGCAGAAATGTGTAATTAAAAATTACTCAGGGGTTTCGACAAGTAGGAAAATATTAATACATACAAAAAATAAATATCTATGTTCTGCTGTTTCATAGTAATTATGGTAAATCAGCAATAAAGGAATACCAGTATCTAGATATGTATTCTGAGAAGAATTTCGGAGTCTTTGTACTGAGAAAACGAAGATCAGAGTGAAAGCAGAAGACGACGCCTTTTTGTTTTAAATTGTTTATGGCGTTGGAGAGACGAGGAGAGACGACATGCAATTAGATGGTTTGAGACACAAATAGAATATAATTCAATATAATGCAATGTATTGGCTTGAACAGAAAGTTCGTTCCGTTTTTCGCAGCGAGATGGACCTCAGTTTAAACAACGGCTTTTACAAACAAATAGCTTTTAACCACAATTCAATTAACCCAATATTGATAATAAATTGATAGTCAAGTGTTGAGTGTAATACAAACATTTTCCAAAGTATCCTTTTTGTTGGCCAGGCACTAGTTCAAACGTAATTCATCAAGATAATGCAAGAGTTTAACCAATAGCTTTTAACCACAATTTAATTGATTTAACTTGATATTGATGATAAATTGATAGTCAACTGTTGAGTGTAAAATAAACATTTTCCAAAGTCCTTATTTTTTGATGGGCAGGCACCAGTTCAAATATAGTTCATCAAGACAATACAAGAGTTTAAACAATAGCTTTTAACTACAATTTAATTGATTTAATCCAATATTGATGATACATTGATAGTCAACTTTTGAGTGTAAAACATTTTCCAAAGTCCTTGTTTTTTTGATGGCCTGGCACGAATTGAAAACTACATGTATTAAACGTCACACAACAAATATTGGTGCAACTCGAATAGGATGTTCTGCCCCATCTACCATATTCTCGAAATCTTGCACGCTCAGTCTATCACTTGCCCGCTCGTTACAAAACTACCTTCGACAATAAGAACTCGTGTTCTTCGGAAGACTGTAAAAACAAATTGGAACTATTCTTTTTCTCGGAAGACTAAGCAATTCTACGTCAATGGAATAGCGAAGTTATCAAAAGGATGACGAAAAGACATCGAAATGAATGCCGCATACATCGATCGAAAATGGTAGATGTAAAAGAGAAAACGCGTGCTGCAATTTGGCCGTGAAAACGAGACGAACTTTCCATTGAAGCCAATATAATATTAACAAAATTTGTTTCAGCAGTAAAGAAGATGTAGAATCCACAAAGAATTAAATTCATTTAATTAAATTTCATTCAATTTTGATTTTAATTTAATTAATTCCATAATTTAAAATAATTCAAAAGATTTATTACATTTACTTTATATTACGTTCTCTCTCATTGTTCTCGTATTATTGATTTTGAAATACAGAATGATAATATGATAAAAACAGATGCTGTTTTTATTATTCGTTTCTATATCGTAGAATTCTCTCATCTGCTGACTAAATTAGCATACTGGAGGTTCCATCGTACTTCCATTTTTTCTTCACGTATTTATATTTACATTTAATGTGATAAATTATATTTTTGTGCAATGAATTATATTTATATATAATGTGTTCATATTTACCTTGAAATTGAGTGAGAGTATCGGCTCGCAGGCGGTACCGAGGTATCTGTTCTTCTAGCAAACTGATGATCTCGACTTCTGGCAGTTCAGCTCCGCTGCACACCTCTACAATAGAATTAATTTCGCATTTATATTTTACTCTTATTATTCCATCAAATCACTTTTAACATTTATAATGAACAACCAATTGAATTGTAAGAAAGCCTCCTAAAATTTTACCTCTCACTTACTGTACACGTTATTCATAGCAATTTGTGTTTCCTATCACAGACGTATGTATCATTGGAGTGTTAAAAATCATGGCAGTGTAAGTCAAGAAATTCTGAGAACCAGAATTTAGCATTTCAAATCCTACAAACATCATCTTCTCCTAATTAATGATGTTATAGTTTTACTTTCTTCCATGATACGTTTTCGTGCTCTGAGAACGTACGATAAATTTCTGGTAACAATGAACGTTGCACGCTATTTCACGAAGAAACCAGTGAATTGACTTACACCACTACGATCCTTAGTCATCCAATTCGTTAAGTGCAAGTTTCTGATAAAGCTGAATAATTAATTATCACTTAACATTTAAAACGATATAATTTAACAATTCCTACGTATCTATTATTATAAATAAAATATATAGTATACTCTATGTGATTTTCTAGTAGTTTGTTCGTATAAGCTTGCAAGATTTACACGTGTAAAATTTTCTTCAAACGAAACTATTTTCTGTAGCTTCTGCAATGCATTTCTGCTTGGAAGTGTCCGACGTTTTACACGTGTTTTACAATATGTTTATGAAATGAATTGCATGGAATGTTCTCTGGAGAAGTAATTATGACAATGCAGCTGGAAAGTATCTATTTTCTATATGACCCTCTTAATTTCTCATAGTGGGATCATCGAACCGTGATACATATGCTTACAAAGACAGGGTCTAATATGCTGATTTAATACGACAAGATCTAACAAGCTACGCTTAATTGGTGTGCCATTACTCGGAAAAGTGTTCTCAAATTTATCTTGTTATGAATTATTCCATCAGATTGTTTGAGATTATCAGGCGATAAAAAAAAAAAGAAAAACGGAAAGAAAAGAAAAAAAAAGGGAACATTATCGTAGTTAATTATCTTAATCGTCAGCAGTGAAGTTTATTAATTACTAAATTATCCAAGTTCGTTAAATTGAAAGTATGTGATATATATGGCGAAAGAAATCAAATTGCGCTGTAATAGAACAATTCTCATTGTCTAACGATCACTATGAGAAACACTGATGTAATCGATTCTACTGCATACTGTCAAGCTAAATTAACTAGAAATACAAAACCACTTATACCAACACTCAATCTGATAGGCAATCATGCTTGCTGGCAATAATGCATGCATTTAATAGAGTGCACGATTTCTTCAGTGATTTTTTATTCGTATATAAAGCAATATTGTTTTTGAATACGGTTTAGCAATTAGAATAGAAAGACATTTTTTAATTCCGTCTGGGTGAAATTTTTGCTTTTGAATTGGTATTATAATTAGATGATACGTTTGAATAATTGAACTACTCTAAATATGTATTTGTTGATAATTTGGAAGAAATGAAGTGAATTTAAGAGAAAATTAGCTGCAAAGTCTTCTTGGTAGAAAAGAAACATTTTTCTTCTATAATTTATGTTCATGTTATATTTCTTTGTACAATATCAAACAATACCAAAGCAAATTTTTAAATATCGAATATGCTGGAGCATTTCCAAATTTCAAGTAAGCTTGAACACATTCAAGTTCCAAATAAGCTGGAACATTTTCAAATTTCAAGTAAGTTTGAGCGTTTTCAAATTTCAAGTAAGTGGGAGCATTTTCAAATTTCAAGTAAGTTCGAGTATTTTCAAATTTCAAGTAAGTTTGAGCATTTTCAAATTTCAAGTAAGCTTTAACATTTTCAAATTTCAAATAAGCTTGAATATTTTCAAATATCAAACAAGTTTGAACATTTTCAAATTTCAAATAAGCTGGAACATTTTCAAATTTCAAATAAGCTGGAACATTTTCAAATTTCAGGTACGTTTGAGTATTTTCAAATTTCAGGTACGTTTGAGTATTTTCAAATTTCAAGTAAGTTTGCGCATTTTCAAGTTTCAAATAAGCTGGAACATTTTCAAATTTCAACTAAGTTTAAGCACTTTTAAATTTCAAGTAATTTTGGTCATTTTCAAACTTCAAGTCAGCTTGAACATATTCAAGTTCCAAATAAGCTGGAACATTTTCCAATTTCAAATAAGTTTGAGCATTTTCAAATTTCAAGTAAGTTCTGGCATTTCCAAATTTCAAGTAAACTTGAACATTTTTAAATTTCAAAGAAGCTTGAATATTTTCAAGTATCAAGCAAGTTTGAACATTTTCAAATTTCAAATAAGTGAAAATTTCTACAATTCAGATAAAGGATGATCAAAAAATTGTTTTGGTCTCACGATTTTGGGACGGAACATTGTGCCTAATGATGAAATGAAATTGTCAAGTTGAATTGACTATTAATTTCTCAGACACAGAAAGTTAAAAATATGAAAATTCATTAACCACGTTAGCTCATCATACGCTTCGATCTACAGACTTCTATATTTAAGAATATCGTTGCCAGACCTTTAGCCGATTGCTAACAACGAACTCGAATTTAAATTTTCAAAATTCACAATGACCCATTCAACACAGCGATGCAAATAATATGCCAAAAAATGTCCTAATATTCATAAAATTTTCATTCAAAGAACTCTGATGCTAAAAAGTTATAAATGAGTTTTCAAACTTAAAGCAATATTTAGTAACAATAATAATTTTAATAGTAATTACTCTAATTACAATAATTACTTACTATTTTAATAATGATTTATTTTATTATAACGGAAAGCTTGTTTGAAACAGCTTGTTTGAAAATTATACTTGTCGGTAAAGTTAAAATCAGACGAAAATTAATCACAGAATATTACTACACACGCTAAAGTGGTAACTTCCCGACTGTTGGCTATTGCAGTCACATTATACCAATTGTACGGTTCCTTGGATATGGCAATATTATGTGATTCATGTACATACCCAATCCTCATATACATAACGTATCCATCGTCATTTCCAAGGAACAAAATCAAGAAAAATAAATAACTCTGTAGCAGGTGTTTTTTTTTAAATATATCACCCGCTATATCGAACCAGCCATATGAATTTTGTAAACCTAAGTTCAAATTCGTTATAAGCAATCGGCAAAACCTCTGGCAACAATCTTGTCAATTACCAGACTGATATAAACGTACGTCGTAATGTACGAGTTGTCGCGTTAATGAATTTTCATATTTTTCACCTGCCGTATCTCTCAGAAACGAATTGTCAGCTCAGCTTGAAAACTTGTTGCGATTGATGTCCCATCGCAAAGTACGATTCGACGCAAAATTCGAATCCACTCTTCGAAAATTTCTATTTTTTTTAACAGTCGATCGAATGTATCGTCATAAATTTTTATATGCATAATATTATTTTTGTTTGCTTATTATGTTGTAATAATATATTGTACGGTTATCTGCTGGTTGGCTCAACAGAGTCAGTTGTAAACATAAAATAGATATTAAAAAAGAATGTTGTATAATTAAAAATAAAAAAAGGTGTGTTATATAAGCATAGGATCATAAATGTTTCCTTATGAAGTTATAACAATACCGAAATTATAAGTGACTAGTTTCCTGTCTGATTCTGCATGGAAATGGATGTGAATTTTGTATTTATTAGAACAACTTCAATCGATCGAACGAGAATCCAGTCACTTATAATTTTCGTATTGTTGTTGTCACTTTGTGATAAAACGTTTACGATCTTAAGTTTGTATAACATTTTTTCTTATTTTTGATCGTACAATTTGGCGAGATAGAAATGAGACACCTTGTATATATTTTTTATGAACATAACCTATTACCACACATTTCTACGTAGAAGAAGTTATTAATTACTTTTCATTTCCTCTAGCGAGGCTAAATGCGAGGAATTGTAAAGTTAGAATTATTTCTATTCGAAGACTTTTTTACATATTTCTAGAGACACTTTGGTATACATATTTATGAGATATTTAAGTACATATTACAAAAAGATTGTAACGCTGGTATAAGTAGATAACTTTCTACAAGATGCTTTAATAATTGCTAATACAGACGCTAATATGAGAAACATGACTTACATTAATTAATTGTAATAAATGTCAAATTGCATTTTTTTCAGATTTACTAATACATATACTACGATACATTAAATGTGGCATCGCTTCCCATTTCTAGGCAATGTGTACAAATTTGATTGTATATGAAAGACTGATTTTAATATATACGTTACATTTATTAAACATTTCCCTCGAAGATTTAATCGTAAATACTGTGAAATGAATAAAAAAAGAAAAAACTTATTGAACATATATGTTCAATAATTTCAGAAAACTTATATATACGTGATTTATTAATAACAGCCAATTGCTTCTACATATGTAAATACGTATTCTTTTATCGATCGTACTTTAAATATCAAATCAACGTCATGCCACGTAAGAGTCATATATAGCTAGAATTCTCGCATTCGGTTCCTATTTGTTGAAAAGTATTTTAAGTGTGTTATTTCTCAAGGAAAATTATTTAAAGATACAAAATTATATAATCGAAAGGAAGCTCTTCGTTTCCCGACAAACGAAAATAAGCGTTTAAGTCGTAAAATACTCTGACTTCTGAAAACAGTACAGGTTTATGTAATGTTGTGAGTGCTGCCACCTAGCAGCGTGAGCACGATACAAAGCAAAATACAAAGTCGGTCTCTGTCGATAATAATAATAAAGCTCTATCCACAATATGTACATAGATAATCGTGAACCGAACGAAGACATTCGAGATTTAACGACACAAAATACGCAGCTCGGAACTGAATAAAACAAAACAGTTCGAACGTAAATTAAAAAGTGGAAAGAATGCCTGGTAAAGAATCGTACCGTTTCTCCATTTGTTAAGAATGCTTTCCTTCTTTTCCAGGATTTTTTTAAGTCTCGCAGGGCCACTGGGCCGACTAGACTCAGCACTTCTTAAGTACATAATCATTAATTCTAACTCATTTTAGACACGAACCCCTCTGTCTTTCTGAACACAATCACTTCAATGCTTAATTATATTTAGAATATTTTTTCACTCGTGCAATATTACTGTTCACTTATCCACATGTATTTATTGTCAGTGGATACGTAGCTTTAATTTCTTTTTATGTATATATTACAACCTGTTAGATATGCTTTATATTTGGCACATAAAGTGCATGACTACGTAAACACCAAATAAAAAGCTTTACGATATCGAACGAGTTTACAATCTTATTTTTCGGTGTCAAAAAGTGTAAAAAGGAAGAAAATGAAGGGAAACTGAGAAAAATGACCAACAGATGTTCGTAATGTCAATGTAATTGACTTTTCGCAGTCGATAAAATGTTACGAACGTTCCAATGACATTATGCTGCATTGAAAGAGGCGATGAGCACACGTCTTTTATGTCATATCTCTAATTTATTTATACGGTAATTGTTATTTATAATTGCACAGAACACTTCTTCAATCGAAAAATGTAACGTTAAAATTTCTCACGAAATTTACGACATCACCAATACTTAAATTTGCAACGAGTTCTTATTAAAAAGTAGAATTGGTGAAATTGAAATTCTGCAGAGTGAAGGAAACGATCAGACGGATTCGCGAGTCGAGTGAGAACTTAGTGCTCGAACAGACCGAACAAAATAGCACAAATCTATTGGCTGGTGGCCAATCTTGTTTCTTTACGAACCCTGAATAGGTTGATCGAAAAACATCGATTTTTATAAATTTTATTCGCCATCGTTATTTTTTTATTATTTCGCACCTCGCAATAATTCCATTTCGCTAACGATCGAATTTACCGAAATTTACCGGCCAAAAAAAAATCGACGGATTTTTGGGCTCTAGAACCGATGACGTTCCCACGGGATAAATATAATTTTTGCAAATAACTATTCCTACAGCGACTCGTATATTTTTCATTTCGTTTCAATGTTACGAATTTTTGTAATGTTCAATTAATTTTCATTTAATTCTAATGAAGTTTACGGGGTAAATAACAGGACGCTGTTCTAGGAAAATTCCATTCTGCGAATCTTTCGTAACTTCTTTTCCTCGTTTTCCAACACATCTTCGCGATAAATCGATCAACATAGAAAATTGTGAAAATCTTCGAATGGTTAATTAATTTACCAGCTTATTATCGGTAGACCGCGTAACCTTATGAAAAGTTTAAAAATACCAAAATATATAAAACGTAACATTGCAAAAACAAACAAAACATCCAAATAACATTACAACATAGTACTTCTTATACTTAACAGGAGAATGAAATATCTGCCTAGGTTCTACCATTTTAATCGTGCTCATGAAAACGTCAACTTGCATAAAGATCCCTAATCTACTTATCGGTATTATATTCAGCATTAGACAAATGGACGCTAAAGTAGGAGAGCGTAAAATGACCGACCCTTTATAGGTCGGTTATTTTTAGAGCCACGCAACGAAGTACGTTAGTTATTTCGGCATCACCGTCAGAATCGTAAAATTATCTCGTCAGCTGATTCGAAACACCGTATACCTGTTTCAAATGCTTGGAACACTGCTTAGGTGAATGATCATCGTAACCTACGTCAGTGAGCGAATTTAAATGTTCCAGCTACATCGAAAACCAGAAACTACAATTATCAAGTATGGCGCATAAGTGTGGAGCAAATGTGTCAGTGCTATCACAGTCGCGTTAAATCTAAAGCTTTGTCTCATAAAAAAGATTTCAGACGATCGATACCATTGAGAATATTATTTTGAAGCAATTTATTTATTCATAGCTGTATTTTTATTATAATTCGCAATAAAGCAAATGTGTGGAGATTTTAATTGAAATAAATAAATAAATAAAGTAGCTTTATTTTCATTGGCTGTGCTTCTTCCTTCTCGTTGTTTCATTGGCTGTAGCTTCTTCCTTCTCTTTATTTCATTGGGTTGAACGGTAGGATCGTTTCGTTTTTACGGTCAAACCGAAGCATATTTTGTTTCCTCTACGTCTATTGTTTACTATCGACGTACGCGTTTAACCTTTCGATGACTTTTCGTTATCCTTGTGGTGATGTCGGTATTCTATTGGCGTATAATCGCTCGATTCTCCAAAACAGACGAGTTCTAATCCTCGAGCTAGTTTTGTAACGAGCGCAATGAGTAATAGCGTGGCGTGGAAGATCGCGAGAATATGGTAGATGGGGTAGAACATCCTATTTAAGTTGCACGGATATTTGTCGCGTGACGTTTGACACGTGTAGTCTTATGTTGTGAATTTAAGTGGTAAACCATGTTTGAACTGGTGCCACGCCAACGAGAAACAAATATTTGAGAAAATGTTTGTTTTACACTTTACAGTTAACTGTTAATTACTCATCGATAGACCAAATTAGAGCAATTAAATCGAGGTTGACAGTTTAAACTCTTGCGTTAGCTTTGTGAATCATGTTTGAACTTGTGCCAGGTCAACAAGAAACAAGTACTTCCGAAAATGTTTGTTTTCCACTCTACAGCTGACTGTTAACTGATCATGTATGATACCTGGTTACAATTAAATTAAAGCGAGGTTAACAGTCATTGTTTAAGGTTAGGTTCATGTGGCTACGAAAAACTGAATGAACTTCCTGTTCAACCCAATACGATATTTTTTGACAGCTTATTTAATAGTTGATAGAATAATTGGTATTGTTTGAAATTTTCTGTAGCTTTAATAGATTAATATTTTAGTTTAAGTGGCCTATATCAAATTGGCCTTTGATTTTCTAAATTTTAAACTTTTTATTATTGTTCCAAGTTGCTCCACACGTTTGCTCCAAAGAAATAATCATCTGTTTCTAAAGATTACAGGAACAACACCAGAAAAGTGAATTCTTAACTTGCCCATTTTTTGATAATGGAATATTTAAAAATTGCTGTAGATTGTTTTAGTTGTTCTGAACATTGCTACAAGCTATATATATATATTTAACAATATTAATATGTAGAACATATAATTAATAATAAATTGTAGAATATATAGAAAAATATATATATAGAAATATATATACATACATATTTGTTAAACTGAAGAGAAATGTCCATTGTCTTATGGGTACAGAATTGTGTACTGTACAAGTGAACATTGTGTATATATATAAAAGGACATTTCTCTCCAGTTTGAAATATATATATATATAGAATAATATTGTATAATATACAATAAATTTCAGAACATGTATTGTACAGTACAATGTACTTGTACAATATATATTATACACAGTGATATATATATATATATACATATACATATACATATGATATATACATATATATATAATACATATTATATGTAATATTATTACTTTGTATAGCATATATTGTACAAGTAACAAAGTAAAATAACTAAGAACTAAATGTCTAGCATGATACAATAATTACCAATTTACAATAAATTGTATAACATGTATTGTACAGTACAATGTATTTATAAAATATATATTATACAAAGTGATATATATATAATACATATTATATTATACATTATTGCTTTGTACAGTATATATTATACAAGTAACAAATTAAAATAACTAAGAACAAAATGTTCAGCATTATACAATAATTAGCAATTTACAATAAATTGTATAATATGTATTGTACAAATAACAAAGTAAAATAACTAAGAAGAACTAAATGTTTAGCTTTATTAATTATTTAGCTGATAGGATTCATGCACCTCACAACATATGTAAACAGTATACACAAACAGGTAGAGAAGAAGAAAAAAGGTGTAAAATTGAAGATGAAGAAGGATTTCTCAGCACAATTTTCTCTTTCCACGTAAATATAAAAGACAATACCACACGCATGAACTACATACATACATTACAGATAAAGGACATATTGCACATTGACTGAGTAACAATAATAGTAAGTTAAGCAGCGATTGTAGAAACTACACAAAAGCGGAAATAATTGGAGAAACAGTTTAATGTAGGCATACAGTGCCCTGAATAATTATAAACTCAATCCTATCGTTCGTAATATTAAAACAAACGTTGATGAAACTATTTTGACAAAACAAATTTATATAATTTTATATTATAATAAAAAACAAAAACGAAGGATACAAGAAAGAAAAACCTTTTTCTTTTCAAGTCCTGTAAAAATGAAATTTTCTCTGGAAATTGTGTTTTTCATCGTGAAAGAAATATAAACTCAATGTAAATTTCCTTACGTTTTCGTTCGATATATTTTTTTATTTTTATTTTTTTTATTTTATTCCTTCATTTCTGATTGCTTTTATTAATCTGTTAGATACGCTAACTTATCTAATGTTTCAAGTTGAATAAATTTCCCGTCCACGCGGATTTTATTCGTTTTTTAAGTTCAACAATATTTTTTATAGCTACTTCTTCTGATCGTAAATTTCTTTCGCTAGAATTCCACGCAGCTTGTCGATAACGTTCAGACGAGCAATCGATGCTGGCCACGGGAATAATTCTATTCCGAAATCTCGAAGCCACTTTTTTATACTCGCGGCTATACGTACACCAGCGTCGTTTATTTCAGAAATTATTTTTTCGTTCTCTATTTCGGTTATGAAAGGCAATAATTCGCCATGTAATATTTCCCGATATCTTTTAATTTACTATTTACGAAAACAATTTTTCTTAACTATGATGCTCATATCTACATACGATGTTTTTTTTTTTTTAATGTTGAAAAAATAACGCAGAGAACATATTTCATTCCATAATTAATACTACATATTATATGCGTTATACAGGGTGTCATGGCGCACAAACCGACAGGAGGTAAATCCATGTAAAAAAATAAGTCGAAGATATGGAACGACGTGTCTTCTACGAAGCCCCATTTTCGAGAAAATCCAGTTTGCAAATTTATGTATAATCAAGTATAATTGAACGTGGCTAATTGCGGATTGGACAGGAGTAAATAATCGGTAGGAAGTTGTTGTACGAGTGAAAATAAGTCGAAAATGTAGAATGAAGTTTTTGCACCAGACGCTTCGTTTCCGAGGAAAATAAATCAAAAGCTTGATGGTAGACGAACGCTAGCCCAGTTCTTAATTAAACGTGTTCATACTCTATGTTCTTCGGAATGAAGCCTTAAACGAAACAACTTCATTCCACATTTTTCACTTATTTCCGCACGTACTCCGTGCATTTGCTTCCACGTTGATAAATTGATCCTTAAAAATTACGAATCTTATCTTTATTTATGAAACCATTCGAATTAAACAAAGAATATGGCAAAAGTAACAATCGATATCGTGGAGATAAGATAACGGCAATAGCAGGAAGCAAACCAGGACGTTTACTATACTATTTATAGTAATAGAGAAAGATATTTAGTAATACAGAGATCTCGTAATTCGAAACTTCCATATAAAATATAACCTGATAGGTTTTCAAACTGATTTCTCTCGAAAACGAAGCGTCGAACGAAAAAATGTTATTCTCCTTTATCGACTTATTTTTTATTATTTTTCCACGTAGAATCGCCACCCGACTGCTCGTACCATGCTTTAGGAGACACTCAGTATATTATTACATATTTCCCCATAAGGCTGACACAAAAGACAAAGCTAAACAGCAACATGTACACGGATACTACATATTAGTATAATTACAAAGTGATACCAAATAAATGGTCGTTAAAAAAGAAGAAAGAAAGAGAAAAAGTCTAAAAGAAAGACGAAAAAATGATATTCTACATTTCTTTCCTATTTTTTCGCAAGGGATCGTTCCTCGCCGTTCGTTTGACGTACATATATATATATATATATCACGTATATATAGTCAAATGTACGTACAATAGCAAATAAAAGAAAGCTTAAAATTGATACACTATAGATTTTAGTAACTTTTGTTACCGAATATTTCCTGCCATATCGATAACGATCATCTATTCTACAGTATATGTACACTGTACTTATTTGTTGCTCTTATTAGTCGACTGCGGATGTTTACGCGTCTTTCTAGGAAATTTAATCTAACCCCAAAAATCTCGAGAGTGCGTGTAATACGTAAGAACATATGCAATATTTAAAACGAGACACCTACTACTGTGATATTCGGTACACGAAACAAATTTCTATTTAGTTTCCGTTTCTTTAATTATCCCGATAAAAACGTGAAATATCATAAACATGCACAGCCTGCTAGTTACTTATAAATTCATCTCGCAAAATTACCATGTCGTTTTATGCTTCTTATTTCCTAAACTTTCTTTTGCCCGCTACATGATAAATATATAAATAATATTATAAAAATATCACAAAAACATTTTTATCGATCGATCAATGGTATTTAAAAGTTGCAAATGTTTATCGTTACCGATAACAGGTAACCGTGAATTTACAGCTCTAAATTAATTTCATATCGATTTATTTCAAATTGGCTACGGTTATTTCACTCGAATTATTTTCCTATTTTATTGATTTAGAAGACGAAGTTCTCACTTGGTTGCAATGGCGCCACCGATTTTCTATAGGAATATTCTACAGGAAACAGGAAGCTTCGCAAATCTCGTTTATTCTCCTTAAACGAAGAAAATTATTCGTTTATGCTAGTTCGATGTCGAAATGCCTCTATGGAACGATGACTATAACGAAGAAGTGGTAGACGATGACAACGGCAACAATGATGATGATGATGATGATGATGACGATGATGAGGATAATGATGATGGTGATGATGATGATAATGATGATGATGATCGTAACGATAATGATGATGATAATGACCGAGAGAAGTAATCATCATTTGCCGGCGGTGAATGTCGTTTGCCATGGAGGTTCGCAGACCACCATAAAATACTCGTTCTCGAGAACAGAGGGGATAGTTGCTTCTTTGAGTTCAAGAAGATTAGAGCACTTCTTTCATGCATGAATCGCACCCGAGAACTCTTCATCGAACGTGGGAACTTCATCTGCTTGGATGAATTCTGTGATTGTATTAGAGTGCTGAAAGTGTTTACGCGGGAAACGATCGCGAAGAATCTGTCGGAAAACTAATTGTCGAACCTGTGACATTCGCTTCCGCGAATTCTAACTTATTCTGTGACTTGTGAACATTGCGTCATTCGTAAAGTTGCATCTGTACTGTTCGTAATTGAGAACGCAGGTAAGTGGTTAACACACACGTCGCCAATCGGATTTCCATTACCCAGGATATTAGGTGCTAACGATTAATTTCCATGAAAAATCAGTTTGTATACTGCAGGACGTCACGCGTGCTTTACGTAAATTATCGTGCAAGTTTTCATTCCTATTCGGCATTCGAATCGATACGTATTCTACAGTGTATTACGTAGTAGCATTTCCGGTAACTATGGGATAAGCCATAGCGTTCAGACGGTAGAAGATTAATTTTTTCTTCATTGAAAATTAATTTTAATCGAGGAAGAAAAATTTCGTTAGCAAAGATTGAATGATTTCGAGTGATGCGTCACGTGGTGCGTGTTTCTTTTCCGAAAGCAGAGACGTTTGAAAGATTTCAAGGTCATCTGTCTTGTTCTTTTTTTTTTTCTTCTTTTTCTTGAATGAAACTATATATTTTACTGTACACCGTTTGATACGTTTGTCATTTCCTACAAAAATGTATTCAAGTACCTAGATTGTAAAATGATTGGTTTAAGAGATATTTAAATCGTAATCTTGCAATGAAACTTTGCATATGAGGAACAAGGAAAAACGCAGAGTAGAATGCTTGTGTTTCCGCTTTCTTTATCTTGCGAAGACTAAATCTGACGAAATTAGAATTGAAATATCTTTCGAACTAAGCATCCTTCGACACAAGTAGCTTCATATTTCTTGAGAATTAAAGAATGCGTCATAAAAAATTAGCGTGTTTCGGTTAAAAAAATGAGCGTCATGGCACTTTGCAAGATTTTTCTCAAACTTTTTTTTGGTATGAAGTTATAGTTATACTGTTTCTGTATGCCAGAAACACCTTGTATACAGTACGTTCTGTGTAACCGGGAACGTTCAAATATTCGAAAAAATACGAAAAGATGTTCCGAATAAAAGATGTATTGTGTCGAGGCAGACACACTGTGCTTCTATCCACTTAACCGGTGACATTGAAGTATAATATTAAAATAAAATATTGACATTTGATTACAATTAATTGATTGATTAAAATTAAAATATAATATTAACAGTAAAATTTTTCATTCAAAAATCATTTTTCTTACATATTTTTATAGCTGACTTACAGACGTTTTCAAAACATTAGACACTCGTGTCTTTTGCATCACCCGTTATCGAGATATGAATTTTAAAATTCGATGTGCCGCCGGCATTAACGTTACCGATGCACACCACGCGGCGCGTGAAGACGTTTCTCGTAACACTGCTACTGGCACGGTATTGCCGAAACACAAGATTGCGATTTTCTAATGTATCCAAAGTAGTCGATCAATTCTCAGGCTCGGTTACTTTTAGGTAATTGTTCGTATCGAATTTCTTGTATGTTGAATTTAAAAGATTATTTGTTTCAAGAGTTTAATTGTTTATCTTGCAATGTTTCAAAAACATCTGAGCGCCGGCTACGAGAATATGCAGTAAGAAATGGGGTATCCGTTTACGAATTTTAATGTCGCGTTTACATAACGTTTCAAGGTCGTTGCAAGATATGTGACCCTTGATGTTATATAAGTTTTGTCCGAAACATTTTTCGTATCATTAATATTTTTTCAGATATTTGAGTATCTTTACATTGAGATTAAACAGAACACAGTGTATTATTGTAGGTGGTGTGTGTTATATGTAGCGTATGATTCGGTATCCGAATTGATACACACTATGAATACATTTGTATCATAAAAACGCGTTGCCAGATTAGAATTCGAAGCGTGTACAGTTACATTAATATTCGGATACAGCACTATCTCTGTATTTTATTGCTCTGTATAACAGAGAACGATTTAAATATGCAGTCACTTACTCCTACAAAAATGTGAGTCATTTATTGTAGGTTAGAAATCAGACAATATAATTGTCATAAGACAAATCTTAAAAGTTGTGGTATAAAAGTTAATATTTTTAATTAAAGAAATATCTTATACGAATAATCATTACAAATGATGAAGGTTTGTTGGATAACCGGCAATAATTACCGATCGCGGGAATTTAATTTTAGTTACCGATAACCATTGTCGATAACCTGAATTGTATTTTGGCTACCGATAACTATTATCGATAACGAAAAATATTTTTCGTTACCATCAAGCAATGCCCATAATAAAAATTTTGTCTATTTACATTCGACTATCGTCAATTGTTATTAACATTACCGATAATTAGTACATATTCATTAACAACATAAAAAAACATATATTTTACTAAGCAAAACTTTATTCGTTTTCTTAATGTAAAACTTAAACATATTCTATTAAGCAGAAAAAGAAAAAAAATACGGAATACGATAAAAGATATTGTAGTACAATATTTTTATTAACACTTGTATTAATATACTAATTAGTAAGTAATGTTAATAACAACTGATAATAGTCGAATGTAACGAGACAAAATTTTTATCATAGACATTGATTGGTGGTAATTAAAAAAAAATTCAGGCCATTTATATTAGTCACTAACAAACAAAATCAAATTTTCGTCACTAATAATATTTACTGGTAGCCAAAAGAAATTCCACCATTCATAATAACTATTTTTAATCAGAAAAATTAAAAATTAATATTTTTTGTTTATTTAGTTGTTTGAGAAATTTCTTTGAGATTTGTCGATAATCGGCTTCCGTTCAAATAAAAATTGATTTTTGCTCGATGACATTTTTCAAAAAATATTTAAAATGGCTGTTATTTTGTATCTCTGTTGAAAATACGTGAACAAGAAATTGTTCATACAATAATATTTAATTGTACAATTGCTGAATACTGATAGATTCGAGAAAGCATAATATCATAGTATCAGATATTATTTTTAAATGGAATTAGTTAACGTTAATAAATTAGAATAGTAATATTAATATCCACAAATTAATACCAACAAATTTGAATTGTTTAATAAAAAAGACGAATAAATTATTAATAAAAAAGGTATAGGTGGTTTTTTTGTACAAGTAGATAGCTTTTTTTTATATAAATAATGAAATAATGTGCAAAATACATCTTTAACAGAAATTGTCTTTACTTCACGTCACACTAATATCAGGACACTTGTTTACGTTCCATGATTTGGCAATTCTTAAAAAATGCTTCGATCTGCGAAATAGATTAGTTTTGTGTAATTATTTTGCATAATTAAGGATAGCAAAAATTAACATCAATGTCCTTATTAGATACCAAGATTTAGACCAAATTTAACTTGTCACGAAAACGAAAGAATGCCAAATTGCATTGCCATTGCGTGACGCAGAAGTTTTGATAGAAGACAGCTTGCAATTTATTATGGAGAAAAGGATAAAAGCTTCGTGAAATTGCACAATTGTTATTACTAGCCGTAGCAGATATTATTAAAAATATGTACAAAGATGACCGTATCGAATTTAAGAAACAACGAGGGCCTCTTTTTTGTTAAAAATTTATTGTACAATTAAACGTTATTACTAATTGAACAATTTAATATCAATGAAATTGTTTACGTATTTTTAAGCCAAAGTTGTACAGAATAACGATTGAATTGCTCCATAAATCATACAAGAATACAATTATGCAAGATAACTACAATTTGTAATTGCAATTAAAATGCAATTACAAACTACAATTGAATAATGTAATTAAAGGATATAAGTACAAGGCTAAGTCATTTATGAGATAAATAATAAATTGGGTTACTGCAATTTAATATTATTTATACATATGTGCATGTAGTTGTTGAGAATGTCCACCTTGACAACATATTTCAAGGTCATTGAAATCAGCCAGGTATATCGTTTTCTGTATAATTATTAAATTAATAACAGAACTAGTTATTTATTATTCTAAACTATCTACATAATTTCCTGAACACATATCAGGTAAAAGAATATTTTTTTAACTTATATCCTGATTAATTCAAGCAATTAAGATTAATATTTAAAATCAGTAGATCTGTCGATGAATTGTGTAAATTTTAATATAAATTTAGAAAAAAATAATTAAATTGAAATATTTGTTGACTTCAGAAAAAAATGCAAGTATTGCTCGCATATCATTAGTTTTTCATTAATTTATATTATAATTATATTAATATATTAATATGCTATAGCGTCCAAACATTTATTAGCGTTAGTATATATCTAAGTACAGTAGCTCACAAAAGTATTTACATACTTGCAGAAACTTGTTACAAGTATACTTTTACGAATATATTTTCTGTGTTTTAAATTTTATTAACACTATAATTGGACACGACTATATCACGATTATTCCCAAATTGTAATATTTAAAATTTGAAACTGGAATCTGAAAATATATATTACATATGTAGATGTTACAATATATCTACTACAAGCATATATGTATTTCTATATTATTAAACGATAGCATTCCTTATCTTAATAAGTCACCATATTTAATGCCACCATCTTTAGCAATAACTATGTGTATGTTTTGTAACTTCTATATACATTTCCAGATTCGTTTCAGATTTTACCAATGTGCAGTAACTATCGGACTTAGAGATGTAAGGATGCATAGAATGCACGTGCTATGCAAAACAATATGTGTGCTCATAAAAATATAAATTTGCATAAATTAGGTGGTAATATAGGTGGTATTCTGAATTTAAGATCATCTCAAGGTCATAATATAGCAGGTCATTCAATTAGTCTTCATGTCAACTACTACTCAGAACATATGATGCCATTAAATTAAATCCAGGTGATCTTAACTTTTCATTGAAAAAATTTTTTTAGAAATTCTTAATATCCAAATGTGCAGACTAAAAACTACCTTTTGTTTCAAATATGTTCCTGGCTTACTATCGAAAATGCCCAAGAAATGACGGTTCATCTTGCAGGGTACATAGCAGTTTAGAAGAATTGAAAAAGTGTGTGTGTGTGTGTGTGTGTGTGTGTGTGTGTGTGTGTGTGTGTGTGTGTGTGTGTGTGTGTGTGTGTGTGTGTGTGTGTGTGTGTGTGTGTGTGTGTGTGTGTGTGTTAGTAACAAGTTTCAATCTTCGACTCTTATTTTATCAATTGTATGTAATAATAATAAAAAGAAGTTGGTTACCTAGTTTTAGTTTTATTCCAAATTTTATCAATTTTTTTAACTAACAAGAAACTTGGAAAAAATTAGGCATGATTCATTCTAGCAGAAAGCAACATTATGCACTAACTACAACAGTTATTTGCGTTGATCATAACGCATTATTGATGATTGTGTAAAAAAAAAGATATTGTTGAAACAATACTTTGTTAAGATCGTTAATATGTGAACGTCGATAAAAGAACATAAAAACACCACCAAGTGGATTCAATGTTTATCGATAAAAGATCTTCCGATAAAGAAATATTAAAATTATGAAAAATGAGGGAAAAGAAAAAGACAAAAAAAAAGAAAAATGGAGGCAGTGAGGATAAGTATGTACAGTCGGTCACAAAAGTGTCCCTTCATCCTTTAAAACACAAAAGCTTTTTAAGAATTTGACCAAATGACTTGAGTCTTTTGAAGAAGTTGGAAGGATTAGCTTACTCGACGACATGTAAAGAAAATTTTGAAAAAAATGCAATTGGTTGGAATTGCGAGGAGAACAGTACAGGTCTTTGCAATTTTTGCTCACTCACCAGTGATGGTTTCGACATCCTTGGTTATCGGTGGAGGAGGAGTAAGAGGACCTGATATTCTGTTCCTTGGTGACCGAAGAGCCTGTAAGGCGGCCCTTGCTGTAGGCGAGACTTTCGATCGAATCGAAGCCTCGGGCCCCTTGGGAGCCGCATCCTCCACGGCGGCCAGCTTGGACGCTGTGGCGACGAAGGGTATCGCCTCACCTTCCTTCACGGACAACCACACATGCAAAGAAACAAAATAAATAACAACTAATTACATCACTTATTTTCGACAACATCCAACAAACAGCGAATAATTTGAAATTCCTTAAGAACGGTGACAGACGGGTCGACTAAGACCCATTGTCCACGAAAGCGTCGTTTCAGAGAAGCGTAGGCTTATTATATTATAGAAGTGTAGACTTATTAAGTCTACACTATCAAACTATTTTCCACAGACACGTGTCGCAGTCAATTAAAATCTGTCTTTCATGGAAAATCCGCAGAAAAATAATTTTGATTGGCTGCATCACGCGTTTATGGAAAATTGTCTGATAGTGTGCACTTTGCTTCAAACCTGACAATACGCCTACGCCGTCGATGTTCAAACTATGAAGTGTACATACATTTTGTAACATTAATAAAATGTCGGGCAACGAGAAAGACGCTTTCATCCTGAATCACTAAAACTGTCGTTTCACTAGAAGCTGCAACGCACGGTTAGCTACTGACTGACAATGTTAAAGCTACGCTTGACGAAAACCTTTTCGTGCATATTGTTGTACAACAGGATAAATAGAGGTATATACAGTTCCTAAAACTTCCCTGGTGGTGGATCTCACAATTAAGTAACCTGCGTTTCTGCAGTCCGCCACCAATGGTGTTGCTGCAAAGTAGTCAAGACAATAGGAGACAGAATGTTATAATTTTTTGTCTCCTAAAACGAAGTCATAAATAGAATTGTTTATAGATAAATAACGTATACTTGTTTATAAAATATTATAAAAACTATAAAATATTCATTGGATTATTTCCACCATGTGTTACTCTGTTGAGATTGTTGACTACTCGACATCAGTGCCCTGTGTATGGTGGGCAATACAAGAAACTTTCTGTCCTCAAATCCGAAACTACCTCCACCACGGAAGTTTCAGGACCTGTTTATACCATAGGGTTTTACAACACCATTGTATGAAAGCGTACTTACTGTCTACCTACATCAACGCGTCTAATATACATTTATGAAACAATGCTTTATGATCAGTGGATTTATGGTGGAAGATTTTCAAATAGCGAGGTATTATAATAAATCCCTTTGTGCAAAGATCGACTAGCTCGATCGACTAAGAGATCGATTGGCAAGGAGTGCCAGGTATAGAACCCTAATTAGTCAGAAAATCTATAAAGTTGTATTAAGTGGTCGATTCAACACAGCTAAGTTTTATTAACCTACACAACTACATTATTGTGTTCAGAGAGATTGAACTGGTTCAGAACTAAATCGATAGTATGAACGAGTTTCTCAATTTACCATCAGTCAACCCGTGATTTTTCGAGCGTTGTTACGGGACACAGTGGATCAAACAGCGATTCTACTTAATAAAAGATCATTTTTGATAATTTTTTATGAATTCTCAATTTTCGTAGATTCCTAAAGCCCAATAGATCTTTAGATGAAATGAAGTGAAAAGTAAGTAATAAGAAGCTATCATAGTGTTCCTTTTTTATTGACCCTATGATTAACTTACAATTAGTTTCTTTAAATATTTAGTAAATTATTGTATAATTTTGATCGATTAGCACGTAGATACTGTCCCATTGGACAATACCTGGGCTTGCATCTGTTCCTAGCAACACTGATTTATTGTGTCGTGATCAGATCCTCCGGATGTGCTTTCCCCGATCCTCAAGCTAAATTCAATATGTACAGGTTTCTGGCTAAGCTATCTGCATTGCTTTCGAGTCGAATTTTACATTTCTTTGCAAAACATTCTGTTTCCTCTTCGACTGTTTTAATACCTAAACCTATCCTAAGGTCATCGTTACGAACATACCCCGGGCCATTCGCAAATGCACTATTATCGAACGTGTTGAACTCATAGTGAATAGCCATAATCGAAACCATAGGATAGTAATTTGATCGAACCGAGAGCGGACCAATATTTTTTCCAGAAATCGTTTCCAGGCTAGTATCAGACCAAGGTCGGATCGTTACTCGTAATGGGAATATCTACAGTCAAACTCGAAATGGGGTAACAGTTTGACCGAACCGAGAACTATTCAATATCGTTAAAAGCAACAGAGATATCGCTTTGTAACAGAGTTAGATCGAACACTACACAAGTGTTAGCTACAACACTGAATGTACAACAGGACTCGTGTGCAGGTGCACTTCTACAACGCAAGCCGCGTATAGCAGTGTCGGTCCAACGATAGTGTAGTCTGTATATTTAAGAACGTACTGTTCAATTTTGAGGGAGAAATGTCAAGTACTGTGTCATCGGAATGTACAACCTTTTATGTACATTCAACTCTCCTAACTGTTTTGTACATACGACAGAAATTCCCACTGTTAGACCTTCACACCTCTTCGGACAATCTTGGTAAAAAAACACTTCAGAACTGCTGATACCTTTTATTTTAATGACTACCCAGTTTCAGGTCCCTGACCGTACAGGGGTTTGTTGCTCACCCCTGTACCTACTTCTACCTTTTGTACTATGCTGTTACAAAAGATTAGAGCCGAAACTGTTACTCGATGCATTTAATCTTCATAGGTTTAATGAACTTATTTGTTATAAGACTTTAACAAGTCGAATGCCATTGGAGGTCACCGGTGACCCATGCACCAAGATTAGTAGAAATACATAATTTGAACAAATGTCAATAGTTATAAATTTTGTATGGTGTGACGAAATTAATGCAGTATAAAACATATAAAAACAGTTTTATTTATACATGAAATATAGATCTAACATGTGCGCCCCCCACCAGTGGCTGTCGAACATGGAAAAACCCGCTTTTTCCGTGTTTTACATTAATGAATGATAACCCTAAGGAACGTTTCCACTTGAAAGATGTTTGATGGCAATTAAGGGCCTTGAGAGTAAAGTAAAAATACTAAATCTTGTGAAGGTTTTTTAGGATTATTGCGGGTCCGAATAAGTATGATCGAGGATGGATTACGGTTTATGGTAGGTTACGGGACGTAGCAACATAGAACAATTATTTAGCAACGCGAAGAAACAATGAGATAATTGATAATCGCAAAAAATAAGCGAATCGAGCGAAATTGCACTACAGCGCGATGGGGGTCACCGGTGACCCCAGTGAGATCTCTTGTAGGTAATATTTCAACATCATATGTATCGCATAACAAAAAATTTATCATGGTGCCACAGCCAATCCTTGTAAAACTATCGTGACATTCAACATGTTAAACGCGTTTTCCACCAAAACGTATTTTTATCACCTGGCGCAGGTAAAATCTCAAGATCTACGTGGCCCTGGTGGTAATATTGCACATACTACCAGCTCTCATCGGCACAATAGCGCGTTTGATGAGAGAATGTGACGAAAGCTAATTTTCGACTTGACAGACAATGTAAATGTAAGCAGAGGGAAATCTTCTTACATACGCGCCAATGATTATGAAAATTTTGTAAGTCTACAACTTAAATAGAAGTAGAATCTTTATTTTGTTCCATGTTACAACCTACGTTACAATAATATGCAAGAATTTCTGCATGAAAAGCAATTAAATTAAGTCACTTTCATAGTCACTGATACGTACATCTATTACAAAACTTTTGTTTCTAAAAGAATTACAAACTGCTCAATAAATGGTTAGATTTCAACAATATATTCGGTCCACATTGGAAGCATTATTTTTCTTTTAAGGTTTGCCACATCTAGGATTGGATCATATCTCTGTCATAATCAGCAATATAGCATGTTCCAAGATGAACAGAATGAGACCTACACGAACCTTCTTTCTCACTTGTAATATTCCCCACAACATTTTTAGAAAAACCCCTTTTCAGGAAAGTTTCATCTTTACTTCTTCCTAGAAAAAAATTTCCACGTTGTGCTGCATTAAGAACTACATCCTCGAATAGCCAAAGGTGTATGTGTAATACCGAATGAAGTAAAGATCATTTGCTTCCAGCTGATCCTTTTTGTGGTTAGTGTTGAAGACTATCGTAAATGGTAAAGTAGTGGTAATTACGCAACAAACTCTTCACTGACATGCATGGAAATTTCAAAACAGCACATGACAATAATAAATCAATTGTTTTGTACATACGACAGAAATTCCCACTGTTAGACCTTCACACCTCTTCGGACAATCTTGGTAAAAAAACACTTCAGAACTGCTGATACCTTTTATTTTAATGACTAGCCAGTTATTGACAATTCAAACGTTAACTACTTAATGAGATAAGTCCTGTTGCGCAGTTGTCGAAACATAGCTATAAAATCACTTTTGTAATCTTATGTACAATAGTCAATAGGGTATCGTGCATCCCAGTTACATCTATCTGCTGTAATACCGAGTAATCGCGCCTCTTTCGGTACTCGCGGTGAGCTGGTACCTACATACGTCTAATTGTTCATTTTAATATTCGGACACATTTGAAGGTAATTCTTAGGTAAACCTCAAAATTTAAGATTAAACCTCAAATTTCGAATTTCGAGCAGAATTAATTCGGAGCGCAAGAGACCCTCGTCTAAAATCTGAAATCGATTTATCACATAGTTATCGAGAAATTGTTAATAAAAGTCGAAGCGTTGTCATCACACAGTGATGAAAAAGAAAGGATTTTAGTTTTACTTTTCCTTCGAAAATGGAAAAGCTATATCAAAGAACCGTGCCAAAATTGGCAGAAAATTATATGCAAGTGTGACGAAGTGAATTTTTCTATTTCTGTAGAATTGATGCTTTTTACTTGAATACTAATGAGAAACACAGATTTACGTGGAAATCTTTCAGAAGCTAAGCAACGTCTCACAATGCGTATGTTTAGACGTTCGAATAACGAGCGGCGATTGATTGAAAAATACACCAATTTCTTTAGTTAAAGCTAATTCTGTGAAAAAGATAGTTCGTTACAAAAGATATAATGTATAATTGTTTCAAATTCATATTAAGTCTGAACCGTATTGGTTATCCGAAATTTGGAGATAAGACATTAAATAATATAATGCTAATTTCAATTTATCTATTACTGTTAAATAATTTTCTCAAGTTTAACGAATTTTCTTTTATAATTGTTAATTCTCTAATCATTTTTTTTTTTTTTTTTGGCAATTCTAACGACATTTTTCTTTCTTGTCTTTTTTTTAATGATGACAAGTCCATTCTGACATCAGCGGCGACGTTGCCAGGCCTGTTGTTTCAATTAACTACGCTAGTCAATTTAACATTCTATTTTCATACAGCAATTATTTATATTAACATTTAATTTTTTTAAATAAATATAAATGATGTCAAAGATTATTATTATTATTTCCATAATATTATTATTATTATTTCCATGGTATTATTATTATTATTATTAGTAGTAGTAGTAGTAGTAGTAATAGTTTCGATTATACTCGGATTTTTCTTTTTCACAAATTTCATTTTTTTTACGTTACCGTATATATGTAGTATAATAATGCAACCAATCTATATACAGAGTGATGTAAAAATCAGTGACCACGATTTTTCTCAGCTACTTCCGATAATGGTACGAAAAAATGTTTCGAGCAAAAATTAATCAGCTTCCAACCGACTACAATTTGCAATATCAAGAATTAAAAAGAAAAAAAGAGTTTCAGCTCGATGAAAAGACAAAGTCACGCCCATTTTTCTTTTCTTTTTAATCTTCAGATTTTTAATTAAAAAATTTTTTAATTTAAGTTTCAGTTCGATGAAAAGACAAAGTCACATCCATTGTTCCAAATGGAACAATACATTTTTTTTTATACATCATTCGATGGATTTTTTAATTCTCTGCGTGGAGGTACTTGGATCGAAAAATAATTAGTTTGAAAAATATTTTAACTTCAACCTTGTAAAACTTGTCGTATGAAACACGAGGACAGATAGCGTAATACTTCGTTATTTTTATATTTCTCCTCGCAAAGTAAAATTTCCTTTTCAAATATGATGAACATATACCCATGCACGGGAAGAATATAAATGTGTGTACGTATGTTGTGCTCCAGTTTTTGTGGGAGGAGAGTTGCTTCGCAACTACGCGGTCAGTAGGTGTCCCCCACGTTGATCGAGGGAACACTGTACCAAGTCTAAAAATGATATGCAATTTAGCAGGGAAAAATATCAGAAAAATTAGAAGAACAGAAATGATTAAAACATACGTATGTAATGCGTGTGATACATATTTGTAAGAAATTTTACTAAGATTTAAATTTACTAATTTTTATTAAGAATATTGTAAATTACATATTTGTAAAAAATTCTAATTTTTCATGTAGAATTTAGTTAGACGTGAGTCGTTCGATTATTCGAAAAATTCGATTATCCGATCATCGTGAATTCAATTAGTTCGGACAATCGTCACACTATTTCGCGAAACGCGCCACTGTAGCGTCAATTCCAAAATTATACTTTTATGTTAATATTTAATCGTCCTTTTGGTTTTTAAATTACCAAAAAAAAAAAAAAAAAAAAAAAAAAAAGAAACGAGATTACGAACTTTGCAATTTAAGCAGCCACGGTTTTACCGATTTTCGACATGAATTATTCATTTTGGTACGGGCGATGACGATAAATATGCTAGTTAAGAATCTTCTTGACTTTTTTCTTTTAGTCCTCCTCGCCAGCCCCAATCACTAACCAACGAACCGGCGAGATAAGATTTTTATTGCAAGATGAAAACAAGAAACAATAAATTAAAACACCTTACAAAACTGTTATGTACGACGAACAAGTGATTAAATAAACTAAAAAAGAAAGATCGTTACGTTAGACGTACAATGCGCCATATAAAATGAAATTCACGACAATTATAAAATATTGCAGCGTTCACAGACGAATACTGTCTTTTAATAATAACGTCTAATATTCGAAACGACAGAATCTTCTTTCCTAATTGTATTCAATAAATGCAGTATTTTATCAAACATCTACTTAAAATGCGAAATATTTATTTGATTTTTGTATTCGATTGACCTTGAATTCTACCATATCATAAATCATCATTTGATACATCTGATGCAATATAATACGAAGAAATTAATATACAATACAATATAAAAGATATATTAATGTAACATAATATAAAAATCTATTCAGACCATAACAGACTATAACAATCTAACAGAAGTTGAAACTTCTATTTCTCTCATAAATCAACACCTCACGAGACAAATACTAGGAACTAGTGACGTGAATGTTTATTAGTTCATAAAAAAAAAACACATTAGAATAGTAGGATAACGATTTTATATAGCGTTATATGGTAATATCGTTATACAGGGTGACTCAGCTGAATGGAATCACCTTCACGTATTGCTGTATGAAAAAACTCTTCAGGACGAAGTTAGGCTATTTCAAGGGGCACGTGTAACGGTGAAAAGAATTCTTCTTAAAGTTCATTTCTTTTCTAGAAGACTTCAAGGTCATCGGTATTTTTTTCTTTTTTAATAGAACTCTGTATATTTTTTTATTCCAACATATGAGATTTTTTATTTTCTATAGCAGGGATTCTCAAATTATGGGTCCAGACCCCATATGAGGTTGCGCAACAGAATTATGGGGTCGTGGAAATTTCTACAATAAAAATATCGACCATCTTAAATTAATTAATCAAAGAGTCAAGAATTCACAAGTTGTTTAATCGACACAAGTATGAAACTGCAGCTTTTTAAAAAATCGTTTAAACGGACCTTCGCTTGGAATTAGGACAGAACCCCCAACAATTTCTAAAATGGTACTATTATACTAATAATAATACTATAATGACAAAAAATCCTAAACACACTTATACTACGTTTTATACTACGTATCTATTGCAAAACAAAATCTTCGTCATTGAGGACTGTACAACCAAAATATCGATTACCTCTGAGAAACGTTGAAGATACTCTGTTGTGTAGAATCTTTACTACAATTAATTTATTTACAATAAATGGATTAAACAGGTGTTGGTTAAACAGGAAACGATGTTTAACGTGAACTATATACAATAACGTACTATAATTTAGACAACTAAATATTTAATTTGCAACTCTCGTCACCACGGATCCAACGCCCTCTCTTACGCGGATCACACTCTCTCCACAACGCTAGCAACACTATCTTCCTAACTTCTTGATTCACACTCTTTGACTTCTCAACTAACTCTCTCGCTGTTAATTCGTCTTTGTCCCTTAGCATCCCTTTGTGTTGTGTCTTAGCTCCACCACGCACGTGTTCCGCAACCGCTCGTGGCCAGGGTCACGACCTATCGGCACTTCGTCTTTCTCGCGATATTGTTTATAGTTCACCCGATATCTCTTAGGCCTTTCGTCCACGACTACAGATGTATCAAATATCCGGCCAAAATTTGACTCTTTATGCGAAAGTAAATAAACGTGTATCTCGGTTTGCAAATTTAATGGTAATAAATGATATAACAAAGAATTATTTAAAATTGAACTTCTTTGTTTTTATGTTTATTTTATTTATTTATTTTTTATTTTAACTTATTTGTATGTTTATTTTATATACGCATGCAAATTGGGATTGAGTACAATTTTTCGGGGCAAAATGGGCTGACGACTGGAAAAAATTTAAACAGAACAATGTATAAATAAACAAATATATAATATATAAACAAAATATAAGATATAAACAAAAATAAGAGATTTTATTTAAAAAGCAGACATATAAACCATTTTTACACCTTTTGCATTCTGCAAATATTTTCCTTCAAACAATTTGTGTTATCATTAAATAGAAAACGAAGATTTCTTGGGCGAATGGAAAAAATTTCCATCCGAATTTAATCAAATGCAGAGCACGAAACACACGCAAAAAAAAAAAACGAAAGATAAACACAGGAGTATCTTGCCCTATCTTTCATATGCCAAGTTGTACAAAATTAAGATCAAAATATTTTTTGAAAATTAAACATCTTTAGACACAAGTACCTTAATACTTTCTTATGGAAAATAAAAAAGAACGTATCAATTGCTGGATAAAGAAATATAGCCAATAAAATGCCATCCAAAAAATACCGATGACCATGAAATCTCTCTCTCAAAAAAAAAAAAAATCTGAGAAAAAGTCCAACTCTTACATGTGACGCCTGAAGTACAACCCCTTCCTACAACAATAAATAAAGCAAACATTTAGGTGATCCCATTCAGCTGAGCCACCCTGTACGTATATTGTTATAGAGTAAATAAACAAAATAAAAATCTGAAGAACAGACGTGTAATATTTTTCTTTGTCCAACGGATCACGTACCTGGAAAACGTATCACGAGTGCATAAATTTACATAAAAATTCTTACGATTAAGGTGTCAATTACAAGCTGACAATATATAAATCAATGTTTAAGTAAGATTATTTCTGAAAGGAGATTCCGCTAACAGAGCAACTAGTTTTATTAACAGTCGTACATCAGTTGAAATATACGTAATCGATTGCAATAATGATAATAATAATAATTGAATAACGTTTAAGTAAGATTGTTTTAGAAAAGAGATTCCGCTAACAGAGCAACTAGTTTTATTAGCAGTCGTACATCAGTTGCAATATACGTAATCGACTGCAATAATGACCAATCATCGAAATCAGTCTCGGTAAATTATCGCGTTCCTATCCGATATGAAGTTTTAACGAATGAAAATTTATTTCGTTTAATACGAACGTAGATAAAGAGATTTTATAAAAACTTCTTCTTCCGTTCTCCTTATTTACCATATCGCATTTTTTTAATCTCCTTGTACCGTGTTATTATTTTTGTTAATAGAAATAATTTTTACTATCTTAATTTTATGGAGCATTTTTATGTATTTCTATCTTATAACGCAAAGAAAAATTGTACAAGTTCGATTATCGTGGAATTAGGCTGGAAATTATTAGAAATTTCGCGCCAACGAAGTAAAAACAGAAGATTAATAATACACGTACAATAGAATACAGTTGAACATCCAGTAGCCGAGGATCTATTATTCGAATATTCGAATATTCTACTGTCGAAACGTTCCATTAGCAGAACAAATCTTTCGCTTGTGCCCATCGCTACTATGTGTCCTTTCTATAATTTCATATTATTTTCCTATTACCTTAATACGAAGGCAATATTGCACGCGTTAATATCTCGCTTCTAATGACATCAAAGAGGAAACGTGTCGTAACGAGCGACGAAAGGAAAGAAAAGATGCTTGAACAGTTAGAAGAAGATATGGAAGTGTTGCAAGAATTGCAAAAATCTACAACGTTCGAAGCTCTATAATTAATAACGTGAAAGACGGAAACATGTAATTGAAAATTACTCAGGTGTTTCAAGTAGTAAGATAACTTTAATGCGTTTGAAAAATAAATTTGACAACGACAATAAACCAGCAATAAAGAACTGCCAGTATCTTGATATGTCTTGTGCGATAAAGTTTTGAAATTTGGATGGATATCAATCATCAAGGTTTTAAGTCTTCATACTGAAGAAAGAGAGGGTTACGGTGAAAACAATGATGAGAACCTCCTTATTTTGAGATGTTTATGGCATCAGATGGTTTGAAGCACAAAGAGAATATGATTCAACCTATAATTCAGTGTGTGATTGTAAAATTTGATTTAGCAATAAAGAAGATGCAGAGTCCATAAATAATTTAAAAAGTATTACGTTTATATTGTGTCCTGTTCTCTGTAATTGTTCTTCTATTATTGCTTTCAAAAGATAAAGTAATAATTGTAAAAAGGCTTAATTTAATTGAAATTAATTCCACAGGTTGCACCACGTAAATAATTAAATCTATTTCTTTCTTTTTTTTTTTTCTTTTAAATAGGTGGAAAGATTAAAAAGAAATTTGAAAGAACTCACGATATCTTCAAGTTAATTATAAAGCATAGTTAAACGATAAAAATGGCATCATTTGCAAGTTTCTAAGATATTGGCGCTATTTCTCGTGACACTGATACTCACGAAGTAAACACTAGCAACTGCAAGCTAAAACCAAGCAAGGACGAAACGTTACTGGAATGTACAAAAGAACGAATTCAAGCTATTAATATACATACAGAAAAGTGTATACGCGCTGTATCCAGTGAACTGTATTCAGTCACTAAGTTCACGTGTCTCATGTTTCCATTAAAGGGAAACGTACTACCATTTGTATAAAACATACAAGACGTTTTAATATTTTTAATACGTAGACTGCCACGGAAATTTTATATTATATATATATATATATATATATATATATATATTGTCCTGGATTTGGATTGCAATGGATTGAAACATGCCAGACACCCGAAATAACATTTAGATACTTCAAAGAATTTTTTGGAAAAGTCACCGAATGAGAATTAAATTTTATTTAAATATCAGTAAAACTGAAAGAAATTTCTCAAAATATTGAATGACTGCAAAATATTAACCTTTAATTGTTTTGTTTACGAATAACCATTATGGGTAATTACAAGGTTTCTTAGCTGTCAGTAACTGTTATCGATAAAGGAAATTCAATTTTGGTCATCAGTAAGCGATACAAAGGAAGGGAATTTTTTTTTTTTTGGTCACCAGCAACCATTATTGATCTTTTCTTCTTTTTTTAAAGTTTATTTTGGTTTTTTCAATTTGTCCTGAAGGACATTTGGTAAAGTGTTATATCTCATTGGTAATAAAAAAATAAAATAAAAATAAATATAGCATGTGGGTGGCTACCCCCAGCAGGGTGCCAACTTCGTGTTTTCTAAGTTATATCTTTTATGATCCATTATTGATGAAAAGAATTTTGTTTTGGTTACAGATAACCATTATCCACAGCAAAAACTTTTTTTTAATTACATTCGACTATTATCAATTGTTAATAATATCACTGATAAAATTAGTATTCATTCGACTATTATCAATTGTTATTAATATCACCGATAAAATTAGTATCCATTGACGATATAAAGCAACTTAATCATAAAACTTATTTATTAATTATGAAAATTTACAAAACAAAGAATAAGACAAAAAGATTGCAGTACAATATTTTTATTCACACTTGTAATAACATTGTACTACAATATACCTTTTATCCTATTTTTTGTTTCATATATTTTCATACCCTTTTTTGCTCAATAAAATGTATAGCTTTGATAATTAATATTATTAATATTTTTATTTTTTTATTTTATTTTTTATGTTGCCAATGAATGTGTACTAATTATTATCAGTAATGCTAATAACAATAAACGATAGTCAAGTGTAACTGGAAAAAATTGTTGCCGTGGATAATGGTTATCAGTAACCAAAATAAAATTTAGATCATCGATAATTGTAACTGGTAACCAAAATTAAATTTCGTCGATAATGGTTACTTGTAACCAAAATAAAATTCCCATCATCGATAATGATTGTCTACAATGAAAAAAATTTCAATTATTTATAATGATTATTTGTAAAAAAAATAAAATTCGGGTCGTCGATAATTTGTTACTGGTAACCAAAAAACATTCCAATCATTTATATTGGCATTTGGTAACCAAAATTAAATTTTCGTCATCGATAATGATTACCGGTCATCAAAAAAATTTCAACCATTTATAATGGTTATTCGTGATCAAAATTTTATTAATTAATTTTAATTAATTCTTATACCATAATTTTTAAAAATTTGTCTCACAGTAATTATGATTTCTAAAATATATCATATAACATCTAATTTTAGCGAAATATTGTACTTAATTTGCGCATCTTTTTTCTGACGATGTTATCGAAGTCATTCATATCGATGCAAATTTTTTAATCCGTAAAATTTACGAAAAATTGAATAGAATTTGCATCACCAGAGACCGTCGTAGCATTCAGCGAGTTAAATACAAGGAATTGGAAAATTTCCTGGAATTATGTTTAACTACATTCATTTCAAGTATCATTTGAAATGATTTTCAGAATTACAACTACTGTATCATCAGTTATATATCTAACAAATGTTCATATATACATACATAGTAATATCTCGGTAATCTTATCTATTTTGAGAAGATTCTATTGATTAAATCCAATTACTTTGCAGAAACTAAATTCACATATATTAAATAACCATAATTGAATTTATAACTATACTATAAATCGTCTATCATTTTTATAAATAAGCTTTATTGTTCCTTGCTTATATTAGAATGATTATCATTCACTGGAAAAATTGACAGAGATATCCATCAATCAAGATATTTGAAAGTGTTAATAATTTATCACCATATAAAATATTGAGGAAAGTTTTTATTTGATTTTATCGTCGATACGTTATCACACTGCGATAAGAACGAAATAAGCAAATATAAACTTTCTCTTGGCATCGTGTTAAATAGCACGTAACACAATATGTACATCTAATATACATATATTCTATCATAATCTTTCATATAGTTATCAAGAAAAGTAGATTAACATGCAGTTACGACGCCTGGTCAAGAAAAATATCTTAAAAGCACAACTAAAGTGCAAATGAAATTTTATACGTTACACTATATCTTATTTATATTTTTATTTCTACATTTGCGGAATTTTAATGTAAACAAATCGTCAAGCATTATACAATGTTCGAGATGTTTGAAAAATCGCTACTACTTATAATGGATTAATGTATTATTATTGTTATCCATATGATGATTTGACAAGATCGATCTAATTCTCCAATTTATGACGCTCAGAATACGATGCGATATAGGACAATTTTATTAGCTTCCACCTCTGTCGATATCAAATTACATATATTTTACTGCGAAATATATTTTACCGACGCTTACAGCATTATGAATTGACAGACTTCAGCCTGTCAATTCGCTTGTGTCATAGAACAAACGAAAGATAGTACCTATGAAAATGCCTATGAAAATTGGAAGGTTGAAGACAGTCATTGAAACAAAGTTTATGAGAAACGAATATAAAAATGAAAGTGACAGGAGAAACGATTCTCCTTTTGTTTTGAACAGTTTGCATCGCTGTGGGTACCATATGTAGCTGGTTTTTGCAGCTGTTTCTTTTATACATATGAGATCACTAAAGAAGACCAGTTTAAAACTTCTATGTAGACTTTTGCTGTTAGACTCATTACGATTATATATTTACAGTTAATCTACATCCATTTAAACAAATCCTAAAGGAAGACACCAGCACTGCTTATGTCACAGAATAAATAAAATGTGGTACCTACTGATGCCTATGAAAATTGAAAAAGTGTACAAGGAATAAATATAAAAATGAATGTAGCTAATGTTTGCAGCTGTCTGCAGCTGTTTCTCTTATAGAAAGGACACCACCAAAGATCTGTTGAATACTTCCTCTATATGATCTTTACAAATTTTATCTCAATTATATTTACAATTTATCCATATCCATTTTAACAAATCCTAAAGAAGCGACATTAGTGCTTCAATACACTGAATAGAATTAACAATTTGCTTATGCCATAGAATAATAATACATGAAATATCTATGAAAATTGAAAAATAAAAAAAAAAAAAAATATTGAAACAAAGCGTATGAGAAATGTCAGGAAAAAACGATCCTCTAATTGCTTTGAGCACTATCTATTGCTATAGATACCGGATATAGCTGGTGTTCGCAGCCGTGTCATTTATACAAATGACATCACTAAAAAGGATCTGTTCAAAACTTCTATGCAGACTTTACAAACTTTATTCCGATTATATTTGCAATTGATCAATATTCGTTTGAACTTCATTTATATTATTATGAATTATTATATTAAATATTGTTATATTAAATATAATAACATTAATTTTAAATCGTAAAGAAAAACACCGATGATTGTTTAACCGTACGATATAAAAATTGTGTAAAACTTATTTATTAAAACATTATTTTTAACGTACATTGATTTTCTCACAATTTCTTTGAAATTCCGATGATTTCGATATTTATGTATTATTATTCATATATTTATATCTATTATCTGTACAACGATTCATTTTTCAGGGAGACAGTTTTATTTATGTGAAAGTATTCATCTTCAAAGTTAGTAGTAAAATGGCTAGAAAAGAAACGTATGTTTTATTTTTAGAGGTTATTGTCACACTACAAATACCTTAATATGTTTAATTTAGCAGGATTAAGAGGCATTCGTCGTATGTCACGCTGCGTCGTTTCGTGTAAAATTAATTTCTATTATCTTCAGGCATGAATAAAAACTTACAAGAGTAGATTCGCCGATTGATCGTGAAAGGCTATTTGCTTTCGATCCCAAACTACGCTGAAAGACTCCATCGTAAGTCAATTCAGCATTATCCTTTTCGCAAGCGGAATTTTGAGGTTTTAAAATACGTCTGGCGGAATTTCGCCTTGCTTCCGCGAATGCAATCCCTCTAAGCAACATTTGTTTGAAAACAATTGTGAACTATCACCTCCAAGAATACTTTTCTCGGCACGTACGCCTGACTCCCGACATAAAAATCAGTGTTTGCAGTTTCTCCAGATATGCTTATCGTTATACCGAGAGAAAATTTTTTTAATACCGAGTAACGATAACGACGAATTAAAATCCTTCAGACAGGAAGTAAAGCCTTTTTTATTTCAAATTATTCAAAAGTATGAATTGATAAAATGTACGAATTCCGTATATGTAAATATAATATTAAAAAGGATTTTACGTTCAACACGTAATTGCAGACTTAAAAATTATTCTTTCTTATAATCGCGAATATTTTTGTAAAAACAATTTTGACTTTAACACAAAGTTACAAATCGAAATAAATTTCCAAAGACTCCTTAACTTTCACTCAAATCTCACTTGAAACTGAATATTTATCTTAAAGGAGTGTCACAGAATAAAACGAACACAGATATCGGAAACGTTTTGGACGAATAACTCGTCAACTTCCAAATAACTTCTGAACACCTCAATCCTCACATAAGAGAATGTCTTTTTCCTCAGCTCTCGTTATCACTTGCCTCGAGCCGATAACAACTGTACAATCATATTCAAAAGTCTGTCAATTTTTTAACACCTATCCGTAAAACAATGATTATTGACTTTTCTTATAATTTACTAAAGTTAGGAATTCGCGGATACAATTCAAAGAATTCCTTTGTAAAAAGAGTGTGGAGTTGAAGTAAGATTCAAAGAATGAATTAAACACTTCAGAATAAAAGTTTTAAAAAGATATTTAGAGAATATATCAGAAATAAAAAAAAAGAAATAATGCATAAAAAGATTATAAAATAATTTTATATAGCAGAATCAGAAATAAAGTTATGATATGTTAAGGAGCATATGTATAAGTGATGAATTATAACAAAATAAAGATCAGTGAAATAACACAAGACAATTTTATAACATTAATATCAATTAGTCTAAAATGAAATTATAAACTCTTCGTAGTGTTATTAACATGAATACAAGATGAAATATATATAAATAATAATTTCAAATCACAAACTAACATAATTCAGTTTATTTTTCTTTCAGAGACTGTACTATCCTAATACTAAGACAATTATCTCTATTCAGATTAAAATAACTGTTGTCTGATATGGCATAACAGTTGAGCTAATTTATTGGTGGCTAATAGTATACTTAACTGTTGAGGAATTGTAATTTGTCTACAATATTAATCGGATTAAGACTTCTTGATTTATCAAAAGGTAAGAAACATTTCTATAATTATTATTGATTTCCTTACTTATTCATGAAATTAATTATATACTAATTAATATATTATAGTAATGCAATAAAGAATTTTAATATATAAATGATTAATATCTATCCAAAACAAATTTTAGTAATGATAGTTCAGAAAAATAAGCTGCCTCAGCGTTAAAATTATACATTAACTAAAACAACATTTAACGAAATCAAATTATTTAAATACTCAATAATTTATCTCATAACTTTACTTAATGGTTTAAGGTTATATAATCAATTTATAAGTTTAGTTTATTTAGGAACTCACCGTGACGTAGTATAAAATTTTTGGTTTCCAGTAAGGAAACCACGATGATCACCAAAACACACTGTATATATTCTGCAAACATAAAAGAAATCATACAATTATTTTAAAAAGGAGTTGTTTTAACTTTTTCTTATTAAAACATAATATAATATGAAAATATAAATTAATTATTCTTAAAATTCACTTATTCTTAGGTTTACATTTCCATATACACATGATAATATGAAAAGAAAAGAGAAAAACATTTTGAATTAATAAAAAAAAACAATAAAACATGGAAATATATAAATTATTTAAATATAAAATGCATTTATTAATTTAATAACTGAGTAAGGGAAATTTTTAATCTATATAATTAGTTTTATCATTATAATTATAATTACATAAAATGTATCAAAATATTTAAATAATGTCAAATAATATCAACATGATAACTAAAACTATTTTTTAAAAATAAAACCAAAAACAATACATAGTATTCTGTAACTTAAAAACAAAAGTTACAATAAAATTAATAAAAAAATTTCACATATATTTTAATTTCTTAAACTATGCTTTTTTTCAACTTTTATGTGATTATAATACTAATGTAATAGTATTTAATATAAATTCACTGTTGTACATTAAATAAACTGAATAATAATTTACACACATTTTTAAGTTCAGACTTTATAGAGTATTTTATAATATAGTAAAAAGAGAAAGCAGTTCTCAACCGTTTGTTTTAACTATATTTAAGAACAATAATACTTTGAAAATAGGCTACTAACAAATTGAGTTTAAATTGCTTTACATTTAAAAACATAAAAGGACATTCTATTTAATGATACTTATTTCATTTCATAAAATTTAAGATTATATAATATAAACAAGAAATATCAATTACATTTTACTGACATTAAATAAAATTTTAAAAAGTGTACTTTGAAGGTTAACTTAATGAAGGTTACGATTATCTTGTGTTTATTAGATATAAATTTTAATAGAAAAATCAGAATATTTCCCCCTTGTAAAGAACTCTCGGTAATTCTAATAAAAATCTCATGTGTTTAACAAGCAATTAGTTATACTGGTTACTCAGGAAAACGAAATTCGAGGACAATGTATCGATTGAGTCGCCCGCAGTAACCTTTCAAAACGAGGTTAAAAACAATAATCATTATTTTTCCATCGAATTTCACTATTAAATGTATTAATTTCTTCTTGTTTAAATGTTGGTGACTGAATCTTTGAGAAATGAAAATGATACACTGAAAATACATGAAAATATAATAAAAAACAGAGAAGATTGACTCACCTGTCTTTTTGACATTTTTCACTTACGTCACATAATTGTCAATTTTCCGTAATTATCATGTTTTTATACAATCTCTCTCACATATACCGCGATAGTGTGAGGAAAAAATTTAAAAAAAAGTTATTTTATGAACAAAATTCGGGCGTCCATGACGGCCCGAAACTGTTCGAAGCTATGAAGACGATCATATAATGGGTGGTAAAATTTGGTTTAATTTAGAATACGACGGGAGTTGGAGAAACTATCTGCAATCACGGAAATATTTTCTATATTCTCTTACCATACAAATTCAAAGTTTTCACTTTTCGGAAATGTGGAATGTAAGTATAAAAGATAATAATACTTTTTATACAGTAATTTTATAGAATTTGAATTAGAATATTATTGCACAATTTAAGTTTACGAATTTTATTTGTTTGTTACTTTCTTCACCGTGATCACAACTTGGTTTTAAATACAGTAAGTGTTCAAATTTTAATAATGTAAACATATTTTTTAAAGTATTTAATAATTACATATTTGTAGAATTTAGGAATGTATTATAAAATTATGCAGTAAAATGACTCATTTAAAAGATATGTCAGTATTAACAGATTAACAGTTTTATTTTCGTTAAAAATGTTTAACCGTATAAGCGCATGCAATTAGAAATATTATGTTTCGTAAATTTGAAATTCTTTATTAAATCTATATGATATGATCTATGAACTGATGTAAGATTTATATATATAATCAGAATTACAATAAAAAAATTAAAAATAGTATTGACGTGAACACATTATTTTTAAAAATAGTACCAGATAGTACCATAAAATATTAAATTTAATATGAAAATTACTAGACATTAATCTAATATTTTTAATGTAATTGAAAACCGTATAAAATATTATGTTTTTTTTAATTTTTCAGTTTTATATCCTAATATTAAAGACATTAGTATTAGTATTAAGTACTATAGATTTTTTGAAAATTATGATTTCATTACTTACAAACATATGTTGATGTTACTGTTGAAAAGAAAAGAAAGAAATGACAAGATTATGAAAATCTCTAGGTACATTTCTAGTGACTTAATAAGATTAAATGTTTTTTGTAAGAAAAATGAAAATTTTGTTGAATTTATTAGTTGAAATATTGTGATCAGTGACGCTTTTTATACGTTTATCCAGTCGAAATAGGTATAATATAAAACTGTAAAGTTATTTGTAAAAAGTACTATACATGAAATATGTATTTCATTTATCTCTTAATGTTGGTAAGCCGTCTATCGATTCTCCCCACGTACACACCTCCTCTTCAGTCATCGATTGCACTTTTTGCACCTGCCATTTTTTTTCCAGAGTAATGAGAGCCTCATCTCAAACCAGTAGCACGAGGGTGCAGTAAAACAGGCCTGACCTGCGAAACCACCCTCACCCTCTTCGTCTCAATGAATCTTTCATATTCAATATCTTTCGAAAATTTTTGAAGTGTCTCCTGCAAGAAAGAAAGACAGAGAAAGATACACTTGAGAAGTCAAAGTGTGGAACGAAGGAAGAATAACGCTGCCATCAGTAAGAAAGAAAAAGAGGAAAAAAGACAGAAGTAGAAGAAGGTGAAAGTAAGAGAGAGACGGACAGAGGGTGGGTGGTGGGGGGCTCTCGGTTTAAGAGAGAGGGAGAGAGAGGAGGTCGAAGGGAGTCGAGCGAGGAGAATGACGGATAGCCAGCAGCAGTTTTGCTTGCGTTGGAACAACTTTCAAGCTAATATCACCAGCCAATTCGAGGCCCTCAGGGATGACGAGGACTTCGTTGATGTCACCTTAGCCTGCGATGGTAGGCGTCTCCAGGCGCACAAGGTTGTCCTCTCCGCGTGCAGCCCTTACTTCAAGGAGTTGTTCAAGGTTAGAAAACCTTCCCCGCCTTGCTTCTCTCAGTGCTAGTTCCTCGATGTTCCCCCCTCCCTTCACCTTAACCCATCATTCTTACCTTCTTTGAGACTCATGCTTTGCTTTAGATATGGTCGAATCGAAATTAAAGTTCTTATTCATAATTCTCCTGTACATGTCGTGATACTATGTCGTAATGTTCCTATATATCTTCATATATAGTTTGCATGGGAATAGTTTTCCCTTGATGTTATTTATTTTTCAATATCTGATGATTAGTTAGATTGACTTCAGCATAGCTAGTTTTATACAAATTCTACATAAATTGTTCAAATTCAGTACATTTATATAATTACTAACAGCAATTATGATAAAAAAAGTATAAAATAAAAACCTAGTTAGGAATACAGTTCTTTGGTAGTAAGCAATATATGATTTGAATTTTAGTACTTTTGATGTAAGTGCTAACATATTTATGATATTTATAGAGTAAATTTATTGTTATATTAAGCAAAAGATCATCATTTAAAAAGTTATTACATTACACAAAGTTTTAACATTATTTTAACATTATTTACTTGTAGTTTGAAGTTTATATTTTACATTAAAATTAAAAATAAAAAGCTATATTTTGTTTCATATCTTATATTTTTCTTTATAATTTGTCATATGTTGAATTTATTTATGTAAGTTTATTATATTAAATAAATAATATAATACTTTGTTTGATTTAGTTTGATTTAGTCATTAATTGGACAATTCTGTTGCTTTTAGACATTCAAGTATAAATTACTTTTTTATTTCTAAAACTTGGATCTATTAAAAGAAAAAGATAATAACATTATATTGGTATACAAGTGTTGATTCTAATACCTTGCGTGAAATAAAGAGAAATTTGTTAATGATAATACAAATAGTAAATAAGTATATGAAAATTGAATGTACATTATATTATATTAAATGATTATGAAATATTGAAATTTTTAAGACATAATATTTAATTTAAAAAATTTTTATATCACATAAGATTGAGATATAGAATAACATTTTGTAATTTTCATATGAAGATATATAATTGTATAAGATCATGTTTTAACATAATGGTCTGACTAAGCAGAATGTCTGAATTAAACAGTAAGGCAGTATAAATACTAACGAAAACCAAGAATTATAGTTTTAATTAATTGTTCATTATGTTTTATTCTTTATATCGCTATGTTTTTTGTCTCTATATTCTTTAATCAACATTAAATATGTAAACGTATTAAAAATTGTTATTCATATATATGTCAAGACATTTTAAGTTAAAACTGACTGATGTTTTACTAACTGATGTTTTACTAACTGATGTCTTGAATGATATAAGTTATGTAGAAGTTGTATCTTAAAAGAAATTAATTGAGAAATAATATATGATAACTATAATAATTTTAACAATAAGTAAATATATTATATACATATTATGTAGATAAATTTTTGAAATAAGATCTTCAGTTCCAGAAAATGCTAGTACAAATTCTATTTAAAATTTAATGATCATTTTATTCGAAAAATTAGTGCTATTTGTACTTTTAGTTTTTATAAATGTTGTATTATGTATTTGCTTAATAAATATATTTTCAATTTATATCTATAATTTTTTATTTATATTGATTTACTTAGTAATAGTTTTGTGATAGAATTAAATATAAAAATAACAATAAAAAGTTATTTCTGCAAATATATATTAAATAAATATATGATGTGTATTTATAGACAAATCCATGCAAGCATCCGATAATATTTATGCGAGATGTGGAGTTTGAACACCTGCAGTCACTTTTGGAGTTCATGTATGCTGGAGAGGTTAACATATCTCAAGCAGAATTACCTACATTTTTAAGAACTGCTGAGTCTCTGCAAATCCGTGGCCTCACTGACTCTCAAAATAATCAGCACAACAACGAAAAGGTACGTTCTAAAAATTGTGTGGATATTATATGTTGCACACATTGTACTTAATATAAGTAATTTGAGATTCTTAAACTAATATTAGTGTGAATTACTTTTATTACCTCTTTCTTCAAAGGGTTTGAAAGACTCTGTATCCGTAAACCTTACAATATCTTTAAACTACCTTATCGAATACTTTAGTTTCTACAACCCTATTATCTAATCGCTTTATCGACTATATTACTTTTTACCGTTTAAGATTCTGTAGGCTTGGAGTGTTTCCAGAACTTCCATTTCCTCTTACCATCTATTTCGTGCCAACTATGACTTTACTTATTTATTTTGCTTTCATAACTCTTTTTTTAATGTTAATGGTAATTACTTAATACAATATTATATTAAAGAAGGTGATGATTTTTGATATATTAATACTAAGTTTGCTTAAGTAGTAAAATTATTTTATTTATTATGTAAAATTATTTAAAATATATATAAAGTTCATAGAAATATTGCTGTGCCAATAATTGATAAGAATATGTGAACAAAAAATTATTGTGCTACAATTATTATGATATTAAAATAATTACTTATTTCTTTAAAAATACTTATCTAATTTAAATTTGTCATTTTTAGCATTTGAAGACAAACAACATACACGCATCAAATGGCCGTGGGCTGATCTCACCAAATTTGGAGGAGGACCGTAGCAAAACTCCACCAACTTCAAGTCCTCCACCATTAAAAAGGCTGTGCAAACGAAGTGATTCGCCTCAAATATCTAGTCCAGTACCAGCTCCGGCGGCCTGTGCAACTGGAACGCCACGCACACGGCCATTAATTGAGCCACAGGTTCAACTTGACTGTTATAAAGATCTCGATATTGTTGAGGTTAGTTTATTTTCTATTATAGTTTTATATTCATTATTTAAAGGTATATTTTTTAATGTACTTGTATAAGCATTCTTGTATAACCATATGATGAATACAGATTTCAACAAATTTTGGAAATACATGAAATAATAATGCTAAATTTATTTTTCACAATTTTGTGATAACTTTTTTGCTGTAATAAATAAATGTATATCATTAATGAAAGGCGATCGGTATTAGAATAAATTTCAGTTTTTAGGAAAAATAATCATAATAATTTTTGTGTTTTAGCCAAAAATAGAATTACCAGAATATGGAAGCGATGATGATTGCTCTCCAAAGCAGGAGGTCAACACACTGCCAAGTGGTTTTCTTAGCCTTGATGGTGGCATGGAAGTTCTGCCATCTTATCCACCTTCCTATCAAGGTAATCACGCAGTGTGTGTATGTTATGTATGCATTAATATATTAGTATTTAATTTATTTAGAATAATTATTTAAAATTTGCATCATTTCTACAATTTCATAAGGATTATAAAATAAATTTTTTACCTTTCTACAATAATTTACATTTTTGTAGGTGGTGGAGCAGGAGGAGGAGGAGGAGGTGGAGGAGGGGGTGGTGGTTCACTAGAAGGTGGGATGCCAGGACCATCTCATGCTGGTAATACGGAACTAAATCAAGAACAACAAGGTAAGTGATCGTCCGTCCCAACCCTAATTTTTTGGTAGTTGCGAGCACCATTACAAACAGCAACAACCTAGCCGATCATGTCGGACAGAATTTTTTGGATGCGAATATAAAGATGGAAGGAGAAGGAGAGCCTCGGTTTGAAATGGTAAGCTCGTGTAGCTCGGTAGCTCTTGCTAGGCGGTAGGAGAGAAAGGGAAAGAAAGGAAACAAAAGGAATGTGTGTGTGTAAGAACGAAAGTGAGAAACAAACATTAAGAGAGACAGAGTGTAAGGAAGACAGAGTGAAGAATGTGTAGATGAGTGTGGGTGAGGGAGAGGTGAAAGGTAAAGAAGAGACATTTGACACTCGGAGGCGATTTTCTGATTTTATCCAGGGGAGTGCAGTTTGCGGCTGTTGTGTGAGAAAGTCAGCTGCGTGTACATATATACTCGAGCTCTCTACCTGTCTATATTATTTGCCAGAATTGGAGGTGATACTAAAAGATTATAATAAATTTTATGTATATTAATTGTTACAAAAAGAGAACTTTATACAGCTTGCGTTACTTTTGATTTTAGTTAAACATTATAATTTATTTTTTATATTAAGTTTTTTAAATTAAAAATTGTTTTAGGTTTACTTAAAATTGTAAATATAATTATTATAAGTTCAAGCAATGAAAACAGAGAAAATGAGGGAAGAAAAGAAGAATTTTAAATGGTTAAATGTAAAATCCCTCCGTCTGGTAAAATTGCCTGTCCGTTGCTTCTATGTTTTCCGTTATTGTCTTTCAGAAGCTACGCCAATTGGAAATATTGGATAATTTTAATTTATGATTTTTATTTCCTTAAAATTCTTTAAATTATAATACTTTAGAGTATATCATCCAATAAAATATTAAATCAATTCAGATAAAACATTAATAAAATTTGAATTTATTTTAATTTACAGTCAGTGTTTATTATTTTACATTATCAGTTTTTAATATTTTATATTTCATCTAATTGGCGTCGTTTTTCTGTGTACTCATAAATATCCCATGGCAGAACACCCTAACTTGAAATATATAGCGAAACTGTTGCTTGATGCTAAATTTTGTTATAAGCTTCTTGGTTAAGGTCAGTGTTTAAGTACGGTGTTGTAATTAAAAAAAGATTAATATCTCTGGCTTCACTAATCAAATTATGTAGCAATATAAGGTTTATAATATAATAAGTGATTAATTTCCAAAAAAATTCGGTTGCTATTAATTTTGAAATTTTCATATAAATTTTCAATGTATGTTTATATTTCTGTTACTTTTTATTTTAATTATAATACTTCTCGTTTAGATAAACTATTCAAATTTAAATGGTATTTATTTCTATTACTGCAAAGTTAAATTGAAATTATTTACAATGTAGAATGTAGAATAAGTAAAGAAAAAAAATATGCATATTATAATTGCAAAAATTATTATTTGTTTTTATTTATTGTTATTGTTTTAACAGTGATAGTAACAGCAACTATATACGATTGTATATCAATAAGATTTATACGTGTCAAGCGAAAATTTGTAAACGTAAAAGGGTGTTATTGTCAAGAAACATTGTATAATAATCTTGGAGGATGCAGCGCGAGCTCTCACGCCTCATGTCCCAATAACACACGCTTACCATTTGTCTCCGATGTGTGCGCGTTAATAAACGCGCGATATCGTTGTACGCACGACAGGTAGTAATAGGATCAACCAATATATTTTTTCTTAATTTTTATAAAACAAACAAGTTATCTTTTATTCACTAATAAATATACAAATGAAATATATGAAATCATACATATACAAATTCAGGAAATATTATTTTGATTTGGTACTTGATTTGTTATGCTCTTGATTATTTTAGGCTAAAGTTGCAAGAACTTTGAACTATTACCAATGAATAGAATTTAAAATCAAATTACGAAATTATTTAACTCATTTACTTAAGATTAGAGGTGGTAGTTTTCAATGTTGCAATTGAACGTTGAAATCTAACTACATTAATATTTTTACACTCAAAATAAAATGTTATATAATTGTAATTGATGGGTTAAAAAAATGGCACTTATTAAAGTGTTTTTATCTTTTTGGAGAGGAGATGTAATAATTTTGGTATAAACATTTACATAATTTGTGTAGAAGGAATTGTACAAAAAATAATATAGTCGTAATACATAAAAATTGATATTTAGAACTCTAAGAATGATCCTATTGCTAAATTAGAAAGAGTATATAATAGTCGTGTGGCTAGGGTTTCTTAGCTGGTTGTTGCTGTCCGGTGGTGGCTGGCAAATCGGAGACCCCACCCATAAATCCATTCAATAAAACAAAACAAAAAAAATTAACTCCCTTCTCCGTGCTGCCTCTACCGGGTTAGAGCAAGTTGTGTGTGTGTTGCAGCTGACCTACGCAAACTGCACTCGCTGGACCCACGCCCCTGTCCTGTCTGCAACCGCATGTACAGTAACTTGTCGAACCTACGTCAGCACATGCGCCTGATCCACAACCCTCAGAGTGTCACATGCCCCCTCTGTAACAAGCCATTCAAGACCAAGCTCTACCTGAAACGCCACCTGGTCAGCTTCCATGAGCTCAGCGTGGCAGACAGGCATCGTCAAGAAGAAATCTACCAACAGCAACAGCCTAAAGCGCAACAACAGACTGGAGCGCAAACTCATCTACAAATCCAGGCACAACAAACAGATAATGTTAAATCCTTTTCTACGCCCAGAGTTTCTATGGAAGAGGGCACAGCTACAGTAACTCTGGAAAACAAATCAAGAGTATTCCAAGATGGTGCTTATGAGGTCAATCAGACCAATGCCGAATCTAAGCACTTTCAGAGCAGCATGATGCAATTTGATGCTGCATACCACTAATGCGCCTTAGTTTCTTCGGCCCATTTGTGATAGCTTTTTGGTTGAGTAGGCTTAATGTCAGTAATTTCTGGCAACCATAAACTCCAGATGGAGATTAATATAGTCTTTTGAAGACAGATTAAGGTGCAGTGAAGAGATTAAGGGTGTGTGCTGTGATGGAGAGCATTAAGAATTTATAGAATTCTTAACATTGAATATTTTTATAAGATTACTTATCAACTACTCTATTCTTCATAGCAAGTGCTTAAATTTAGAATTTCTTATTTTTTATTTTTAAAAGGTATAAAGTATCATCATACCTTGCTTTTATTTTTTTGTATAAAAACATAATTCAAAGATTTTGTGTTTATTTATAATAAGTGATATAGTAGTAATGATTATTAAAAGTCTTTAGAGTATGATACGAGTAAGAACGAATGGAATGAAATTTTAAATATTAATCAGTGAACAATGATATTTTTTAGCTTTAACTTTTTTAGTTCTGTTCTTTTTAATTTATTCTATTTTCATTATTTGTTTTATCATAAGTATCAAATTATTTTTTTTACTGTTTTCCTAATTATATTTTTCTAATTTATTAAAGTAACAGATTATATAATGCATATGCAACATATTTTTCGAAATATTGATAAATTTATTACATGTAAAAGAATATAAAGTTTTTACGTTTTGAATAATAATATTTATTAAAATATTCATATTATTTTTAAAACTAAGTGCATTAAAAATTCAGGGTCTCTTTATTAGAGTTTAATAAAGAAATTATTTATTAATATATATATTAATAAGAAGATATAAGTTACTTAATAAAAGCACAGAAGTATTGAAAAATACATAGAAATATTTGGAAGCAAAAATTGACAACGGAGCTTGAATTTAAAATTTATATTCTATATATAAATAGTATTCTTAATTTGTTTAGTACAGCAATATTCTTTTATGATATTTTTTACAGCAAAAAGAGTTTTTTCTTTTGCTAGTAATAATAGTAAGATTCATTTTTTTTAGCTGCAAATCATTCGCAACTGAAACTTCAAAATTCTGCTCTAAAGATTTTTAACGAAACGAATACTAAAATTAGCTTCTGAGCTATCCATCATACAGCACTTTGCTCCATAGAATAATCTTTTCACAGTGTCTTACAATAACTAATGAAACAATAGTCCTCCGAAGGACAATTCGCAAAAGGTGCCGTGCCTATTCGTCGTAAGGAAATGCGAAAATATTCCTTAAAAAAAAAGAAGAAACAAGAGAGAAATCACAAATAACCGCCGCAAGTGGAACAGCCATCCCACCTCGTACTGATTATTCCGCGAGCCAGGATAACTTGTTGTTTTATTTGATGCTATACAGTGTTATACAGACTACAGATATTTACAACGATATTATATTCTTACAGAGGATTATATTTACTTTATCGATTGCGTCACACGACTGGGTGACACGCACAGAAACTCCCAGGATGACGTACGAACATATTATAATATATTTTTCACCGCATAGCAGTTTAACGGTGCAATAGACAGCCAACCGATTTTACAGCTCAAGCAGATTTACAGAGGATTTATTATTGACAGTTATCGATGGGAAACCACCGTGATGCAGCAGATTGAATTTAATATATTATAAGAGGCCTGTGCCCGAGATGGCTTTTCTTGCGAATTTTTTTATACGCTCTAATGTGATATTATAGAGCTGAATTTATCACTTTTCTCCATAGTTTTAGCAAATTACGTATAATCCAACTTCTTTGGAATTTCTTTTAATTCTTTGAAATTACTTTTTAACATCACCGTAAAACATTGCATTTCTGTATTTTACTTTCATTGCTGTCCTTTACTACATTAACCAATTATTTTTAATGGTATTGATTTTTGAAATATTAGTTTCTCCATTAAGTGAATTTCTCGTAAACAGTATTATTATTTTTATTATTCTCATTTTGTCTCTATTAAACAATGATACATTTGGAACTTTAACGTATTGATATTACAAATTAACTATATCCTTAGAAAACATGTATTATTAATTTAGAAATAACGGAGTAGTTTGTCCCAAGTGATTCATAGAGTATTATTTTATAAAATGTATTGCTTTATCAACCAGCAATTTATTATTTAATAACGTTAATCATATATTTTACAATCCTTAATCAATCTTTTTAGATCAAGTTGAATTTCTTTCTTTTTTATTAATGCTTTATTATATGATAAAACTTCATAGTGATAACAATTTATAAATATTTTATTATCTTAGTAAATGCGTTTAGTGGATATCTAGTAGGTGATTTTTGAAAATACTTCTATGCAAACTGATTATTAACACGTTAAGTTACTGGTTAACATAAGTAACATGTATAATTAATGAGCTTGCCTACTTTATTCAGTGACACTAATGTTTATACATGTGTTAAATTTGTTTGTCAATATCTTAAAGTATGTAGATATTATGATACATAGAAGGTGAAGTATTTTATATTTTATTTTGGCATTGCAGGATATTTAGTTCTCTTAGAACTAACAATGTTCTGTATGTATTATTTCAAGAGAAAAGAGGAAAGATAAAGCCATCTCAGTCACCGCCGAACTCCATAGCCATAGTACCACACAGTACAACTCAGGATCTTTTATATTATATTTTACAGATGACAATAGTTCCGTGAGCGCGATGTTCTCGACAAATGTTTCACTATATACTTTACGTTAGAGTCTAAAATTTCCATCAATTTCATAGTTATTCAAATTATTATTATCCAAGTATTAATTTTCAAAATTATTGATCTTTTTTCTTTTCTATTAACCAGATCATCATTTGAATTTTATTCTTTCCTTTTATTTTTTATTTCATTGTTTTAAACATTGAAATATTTAATTATTGAATATAAATATCGAAATATTTAAATAGTGCAATATCAAATATCGAGATTTTTTTTTTAATCTTCTTAGCTTCTTACATGTTGCGTGTGTAATTATAAGATTGTTGGAAATTTTACGGTAGACTCCGAGTTCGAGGAAAGTGGAAACGTTTCTCGAGTTGATCGCGCCATTCACACAGGCTCCTTACCTCACGATTTACAATCAAATCACAGATGCAGCTATATATTATTATAATAAGTATATTTACATACCGTTTTACAATAGTGCCGGGGTCGCAACGACTGCGACGAATCAAATTTTTTAAAAACGCCAGACTCATTAACCACGAAAGAGATAGGAAAACAAACTAATTCCGATATTTTCGTCTCGCACGTGGACGGTTTTCATTTCCTTATTGTTACGCACTTTTTCCGAAGGTTTTTCTATTCGTTTTTTAACGCGTGGAACAGAGAGCTTCGTGCCCAGCGCATAGTTTTTACTGACTCTAAGATTAGAATATAAATGTTGCATATCATGTTATTAAGATTGTTGTACAGACAGCCTGTTGCAAGCCTCGGTCTACGGTTCCTCCACTAACACTATACTACTTCGATTCTTCTTCAATATTTTATTCATTCGTTTCTTATATCTTCTTAATGATTATATATCTTTTGATCGTCATATGATCTAATCTCGCTATTGAGTTATTTTTTCTGTTAGATCATAGCTCGCTATAGACATTTAATCAACAGAATTCTCATTTATGCTCTTATAGCAATCTTTCTTATAGCTTCAAAGGAGAAACTGTTCCAGTTTCAATTTCCAGAAAATAACTAAATGACTAAATATCGTTTAGCTATGAATTTTAGATACATTCCATTAATTGAATATCGTTTGTGGAAAACACTGTGAGTGTCAGAATGGAAAACATTTGGAATATTTTTACTGAAAAATGTTCTACCTACCAATGAGAATGCTGTAGCGTAGAATTCAATTGCAATGTCCCTTTCTAAATTGTTATTAATAATGTTCAGAGGTGATGTGACAACCTCATCTCTATACAAAAACATATGAATGCTAATAAACAGCAGATAATTGTTTCCTAGCTTTTGTTATGCCATCTGTCTTCATTCAGTTGAATGGAACATTGAGTTTCCTAGAAGATACACTTCTCTTTTTCATCAAGTTGCGCTATATTAATACTATAAGTTCTCTTCTCCCCCTGAGAATCTGTTGCTTGGCACTTACAATGTTTTCCATGAGCACTCGTCGATTAGGTGATACAGTAAAGTCTCCATAAAAGCTAAGAATTGGCAAAAAGAAAAGAAGGAAAGAGCAACTCGACTTATTGGTAGCTGTATGGTGTTCTTTTCAGCGAATGACAAGCAGAGAAATGTGTAGGATTTCAATAACTTTCAAGTAGAGTTGTTACTTGTGAGCAGATTGCAGATTTATGCAAATTTATATTTTCTTGTTTCTACAATTAAAGAAACGGAATCTAATGAAACACTTACTTTAATTGCTAAATATTATGACACTATACTTTGGGTATCTCGCATATTTTTCCATAGCATACGCTTTCCAATTGAACTATAATTGCATAAGAACCAGCAGTCTACTTATGAAGTGCCTGGGTGAGAAACATCAGCACCAGGCACATGACATAATTCTCTTTCTAAACTTAGTTATTTCTCTCTACAGTTTGTCCTATTGGACATTTGGTAAATTTTTCCATATTCTTTATACATTATCACTTGGATGACTATTCCTAGTAGGAAAAAGAACATGTCATCTTGTATCATCTCATGAGATTAGCAGATCAGCAGGTTGCTTGTTTTTTAATCTTCGTTTCATCTTGGCTTTGTACGCCTGCAGGGCTAGTTGATTAGGACACTGTGCAACTCTTTTCTCACGCTTCCTTCCATTTCTCTTAATTTCCTCTTGAATCGTTGGTAGCCTAATTGGCTGTTTCCTTAGACTTTTGCTGCTGGTACACCGCGCTGCATTCGCAACTGTTCTCAGTGCGGTTGATTGCAATGATTCAAATTTAGCTACGTGCTTTATCACTGTTCCTGTCCACAGAGATGAGATAGCTGAGAGTAGAGCTATCGCTACTCGGATGCTTGCTATTTTTCACTCGAGTGCCCTACTCGCGTCACGGGCGTTCACAATGTTTTTGGTAGACAATGGAACGATCATTTTAAAGTAGACATTTTTAGTTCTGTACTGCTGCTGTTAATGCTGTAATGCTGTTAGGTTATACGTTGACGATATTGTCAGCTGTTGGAACCACACGTTCAGAGCTTGCAGACTTGTATACACAAGTACATCTTGGCAACTTTTGCTAATGTGTTTTCAACAGCTGGAAATGTGTGGAAATGTTGAAGCCAGCCAGTCTAGCTGCTGAGAACGTTTATTTGTTGGCGTTTCGGTAGAAAAATGAAGATATTTAATTTAGATACTCGATTGACGCAGAAACATAAATTATTTGAAATATTGTAAACATTGGGTGACACGAGTAGAATGTTCAAGCAGGTTGCATCAGGTATTTTTCCGATTGTGAGTATCCGGGTACCTAATTGGTCGGATAGGACTCGAGTAAATTTTTGTTTTATATCTTGAGACAGTCAGTTATCTCTTTTTTATTTTTTTTTTATTTTGAGATAGTCAATGATTGCCTTTTCAAGTATAAGAGATCTTCAAACAGATCTTCAACGCTAGGTTTACTCACATTTCCTATATATTCCTATCTCTACGCGTCGATTTGACGTATGAACAAAATCATACATTTTTAAAAAAAAAGAAAACATAATTATACGCTGTTTATTTATAAATGAGACCATGAGATATACATTTGCATAGAACTTATAATGTCTAACATTATATATCATCACATTTATTCCACGCATTTTTAACACGTGTGCTGAATTTTGTCTGTACGTAAGCTTTCCGATCGTTTTCTTCTTTTATCAAACTTTTATCAAATCGAAGAATTTACATCAATTCATCTCTTGGCATTGTGGTCGAGAAGAAAGCGACTGGCCACTTGCTGCGCCATAAATAAAGAGCTTTCAGTGACTTTGCTTCAAAATCGCAATAAAAGCAACTAACTTAGCCATTGAAATTGTCCAATCACTTTTTAAGACACCACATGTCTCTGCTTCGGTGCAACATTTTCTATGTTGCAACATGTTTCTGTCGATCATCAAGTGGAACTGCTGACGCTATCTGTCGCCACATTTCTTGTTGCGTATCCGGTAGAACTAGCGATATTCTTGAAATGTTGATAAAGTGGTCTACCATTAGATCCGCCTGTTTCCAATTTCTTCCAAATTGTTCCATCGACCGCAGTTTCAATATCATGAACCACGTTCAAATCTCGCAGGATCTGAGAATGTTCGTGTGATTCTCGGATTTGGAATCGCATCGCAGACGCGTCCTTTTCCTGCTATGGCAAAAATCTCGGGAATCTTCTCCTTCGCTTTTATATGAAGATTCCTCTGTTTTGTCGCTTTCTTCTGATTCGAAAATCTGAAATACTTCGTCTTCATCCTCTTCACAGCTGGCGTGTCAGAGCACTGTTCGCGTACACTGACCATCTTTTGCGAGATGTTGTCTCCTCTTCTATTGTGTTGGCGACTAAGTGATTGTGGATTTTGTCATTAGGTGGTATTGTCAATATAAATAAATTTATCATTCATAAATTATTAATTACTATTTAAATTAAATAAATATAATAATATTATAGGTAATTTATTATTTAAAAAATCAATTTTGTTTTAAATTAAAATTTTATATTCTTGATTAATTTAAAAAATTTAAAAATTCCCTATTAAAATTTTTAAATAAAATTATTCAGTATATATTTATATTTATAAATTTCTTACAAAATTAATTATTTATTATTATTTACTAATCATTATTTAATAATTATTAATTAATTAAATTAATTGATATGTATATATATATAATTGAATATTTATATAAAATTAATTTTGTAAGAAATTTATAAATATAAATATTACTGAATAATTTTATTTAAAAATTTTAAAAATTAAGAATATAAAATTTTAATTACAAAAAATTGCTATATATAGTCACTTATAAATTATTTAATCATTTCTTAAATTTAATTGCCAAGCCAATAGACATATTCAGACGCATAGAGAAGGGCAGTTTGTGAAAATTTGAAGCGACAAGTTGAATTTCGCAATAATAAATTCACGATGATTCGCGACTTCGCGATCATTTTACTGATACTGAAAATACACTAGTAGCTTCATAAACATCTTCACACTGTGACTGCAATTGGTTGCGCGATTTTTGCAACTACGCGACTCATATACCGAGTTTCGTTTCTTCTTCTGAGGCTTATTGCCCTGTTCTGCCTAAGGTTTTTCAAGGTGAATACGCAGCACACGAAACAGCATTTCACCCACTCGAGATTTGAGAATTTTTTTTTGAGAAATTTGAGAAATTTTGTCCAAGTATGGTCGCTGTATTCTTCATGTTCACTTTATCATTCACTTTTGTCAACAGCTGACTCGTTTATCGCGTTCATATTTCTAATTATATTATTACATTATATTGTTAAATTATTATTAATATTATTCAATTATATTATTATATTTCTAAGCCAATTTACCAACTTACTTTACGATTGCGTCAAATCGACAGGTCTCCGTAGAGATAGGTACACCAGGTAGAGAACTTGGAAACTGGAAAGCTTCGAGGAAAATGAATTTCCATGTATATTCGTCTCGTTAAATGGATAGAAGTCGATAGAAACTGTAGAAGAAGAACGTACACGGTTTGTGTAATTTTCCTCATGAAATTCGAAATGCGTCAAAAGGACGCGCGTTCCGTGAAATTAGCTTCGAGAAGTTGACGCGTCACGTTACTCGCGTCGACGGTTCAAAGGGGAATCCCGCCATTGGTGGGGATAAGCAAGCAGCAATTAAGCGGCAGCTACTTGCGAGCAATTATGGAGTCTTTACTGTTAGTCCAATTCAATTAATTGATATTTTTACTTCGTTTATTAATAACATCGAGTGACGCGTGTCTTGAGTTTTTCGATCTAAAACACATTTTTCAGAAATTTTCGATTCACTTTGTTGCAACGTATAATACGATGATTCGTTGAAAGTGTAAACTGTAAATATTTTTCTTACACTATCAGTTTCTTGTTTTCTTTATTCGGATATACTTTTTTTTTTAATTGAAATATTACATCATACTATTCGACACCTTCGATTCACTTTGTTGCAACATATAATACGATGATTCGTTGAAAGTGTAAACTGTAAATATTTTTCCTACATTATTAATTTCTTGTGTTTTTCTTTATTCGGATATACTTTTCTTTTTTTTTTTAATTGAAATATTACATCATACTATTCGACACCTTCGATTCACTTTGTTGCAACGTATAATACGATGATTCGTTGAAAGTGTAAACTGTAAATATTTTTCTTATAATGTGAGTTTCTTGTGTTCTTCTAAATTGTAATATTATGATATGATAGATTTTGGTGAAAATATTAGTTGGAAAAGGTCGATAATATTTCCATTGCAGAAATATTACACGGTCTTTGTTTCACGACAGAGGATCAGTTGTGGTAGCAATTTGATTATTTGTTTACAGAATAATCGATCGATTGGCTCCCTAGACCGAGATTCATGTTCATATACATATATCATACACACACATAAAGCACATAGGCAGAATGAAACAGCGAGCCACAGAGATAGAATACATAGAACGAGTAAAGCAAAGAAACTGAGAATCGATGATTTGAGACAAAAAAGGAAACGAAACGAAGCAGACAATTACAGGGAAGTCATTTTTCTAACTCGCAATCTTTCGCTGGGCATTAAAAGTGATATTAACGATCAGCCGATTAGTTGATTGATTGATTAATTGATTAATTGAGACATTCCAATAGACAATGCAGTTTTTCCATTTTTCCTAAACAAAGAGAAAGAGAAACAAAAAAAAAAACCGCCGAATAATCAACAAATTACTACGGAAAAAAATTAACGGCAAAACCGAAGAAATTACTGGAAAATTCGTAATCTGGGAAACGTCTAAGTCTGGAGAAAGCACCTTTTCGCACCATTCATTCCCCGTGTTTCTTTTTCAAACGGTTTATTTGATCGGTGGGCGATTTGAAAATTGGAAAGTTGAGATGCTTGTTCGAGTTCGACGAGCGAACATGACAAATCCGAAGTGGAAAAAGAAAAAAGAAAAGAAAGGAAAAAGAAAAAGATGGGGAAACGTCGGGCTAGAAATTAGAAATATTTTTGAAACTTGAAAGGGTCAAGGAATCTGGGATTTAAAAAGTTGGACAAATTTTCTATTACCGGCGAGGTAATAACTTAGAGCAAACTAATGAAATTGTCCTGATCCAGATAGGTTTAAGGTTGCAATCATTTCACGAAATTTTACTATGCAGGTTTCTATTCGAAAGCCGTGAACTTTCTAATTTTCGATTCAACTAGATTTCCTTTTATCAGTCGAAGAAACAAAAGAGTATAGTCAGAGATTCGACGAGTAGCTACGGATGTTAACATTCCCGTTTTTTCATTAATATCGATTCGTTTCGCTTATTATTTATTTTCCTCGTTATTTATTCCGAAAGTTACTAACGATCATTCGAAATGTTCGCAGGATGCATTGGGACGAGTTTTTCCCATTCAACTTTTAAGTTTCTCTTCGTTCTTGTCCTATCTGACTCATTTTGTTTTCGAAGGAAAGTGCATTCGCTTAGTTGTTGTACATATTGTAAATTACAGCGATTCGTGTACTCGACAGCTAGTAATTAACCATAGTGTTAGGGCTTAGGGTTAATGAAAAGAGGAAGGAGATTGGTTTCTCGTTCGGAACGCTATATAGTTTTTCTATTTGGAAAAGGATGGTAGTTAGCTTGTTTAATTATTCATAAGGATAAAATCTAGTCAAATTGAAATTTTACAAAGAATTCACGAGGTTCGACAAAATTTCTCTAACGTGTCAAAAAAGGAAGTTACGTTGCTTGTCGAGTTAAGCTGCTTGCTGAAGCGTCAAGCGCTTTAAACTGAACTCTACGCTCAAACTAAAGTATACGATGACAGGGAAACTAATTAAATAAGGCAAGTTGAAACTGCTCCCTTTTTAAGAATTCCAATTTCTCTTTAACCTTATGATATTTCGACAATTTTGGAAAATTCTGATCAGCTTATTTTGGCATGTTCGTTAATGTAAACGCGTGGTGGCTTGCTGGGAAATTTGGAAGCTTCTCTTGAAATACTGCGAGTAGCGAAGCTTAATGCAAAAAGGCAGCTGGCGAAAGTTAAATTTCCATCGAATGAAATACAGTGGAACCTGCAGTGCTCGAATTAGCGGAGAGAATTTTGATAACATCAAATGTTATATTATCACACGAATGAATATTCCAATCTTCTCGATGAAATTCAAAAAATTCTACTTAAGAAACGATACCGCTAATCGTTCGATTATTTTTCAATTTGCATTTGCAAGCATTTGTCGTTGCTTGCTGTAGCGATCAATCAAGGAAACGATGAATTCCATCAGGAAAAGTGTTGTCTTTAGACGCGGTATATCGTCCAATTATATTCTGTTTATGTCTCGAATCGTCTGATTAAGAGATCTTTCTCTAATGTCAAAGACATTTCCAAATAAGAAGACTTTTGTCGTCGTCAGCTTCACTGTAATCTTCCTTTTCTCAACGCGAAGACTTGAAACGTTGATACTATGATTTATCCAAACTCCAAAACATCTTTGTACGTTACATATATATTAACGTCTCTTTGTTGCTGATTTATTAGCATTACTATACAATAGAGTATAGATATTTATTTTTCAAGTCCATCAAAGTTTTTCTACTTCTCAAAACAGGCACGTTGTTGCTTTTCATTATATCAATTATATTACAATCAATTTATATTATATTAATTTACATTTCTTAATGTTGTAAACGTTGGTGATTTTTGCAACATTTCCACACCTTTTTTTGACTTCTTTAGCAGCTTTCTTTTTTCTTGAACGCTCAGCGTTTTCTTGAACGTTTGCCCTCTGACTAATTTGCTTGTTGCACACAACATATTCATTTTCTGTTATTATTTATTTTATTATTTAAACAAGTTATATATATAACAATTTCATACCATTTTCCTGTATACTTATATATGACCTTCAAAAGTATTGTTCCATGTATTGTTCCAGTATACTCTCGAAAGTATTGTTCCATGAACAATACTTCTGTGCTTCACTATTATACATCCTGTCTACAATTTCATATTACTTTCCTGTATATTTATATATATATAAGTTCATGGAATAATATTTTTGAAAGTAGAGCATTCGAGTAACTTTTGACTTTTTTTTCTTCATTTAAATATTCCTCGAGTCTTTAAAATTTGTTTGCACGTGAACATTTGACAAATTGGACTGACGATGTTGTTGATGTCTGCACACGTAGTGGGCAAATTATTGGACTGATATTTGCATAATTCTTGCATTTGGATAAAAATATTTCTATGGATATTAGGGTGCTGCAGGTTCTACCGTGTGTTCGATAAGAAGCAACTGATTAAACGACGATAGTCGAGTGTGCTTGCTCTTTAACCCTTTGCACTCAGAATTTCATTTTAATTTCGTTAGGAGCAGCTGCCAACCCTTTCAAGTGTTTTATTTGAAATTTACTTTAACAAAAAACCAAGACAATTTAAATAAACAAAGGAAGAAAGAAATTCACTTAAAAATTAGAAAATACAACAATAGTGTGAATAAAACTAGTATTTAAGAGTATGATATATCTCGAAACAGTTTCCAGGATGCAATTCTCCTTTTCTTTTGCACGTTTCACAAAAAAAGGTGGCACTGAAAGAATGTCGACTGAGACTCGACAAAGAAGCTCCTGAGATAAAACTGATGTCGAGTTACACTCGACATAGGAGTGCAAAGGGCTGAGAATACAAACTTGTACATAGCGTTTTTTAATGGTTTTACCTGGCAATTCCAAGAACAGTCTGATGAGCTCTCGGATTGGTTAGTTGATCGGTGCGAATGCTGATGGTTTGCTGGGAAATTTGGAAAATTTGAAAGACAAAATAATCAAGCTTATTGTAAAAAGGCAGCAGGCTAATGGTAGATTCGTTGAATGTATAACTCACGTTTATTATTATTTTCTTTTTTTGACATAAAGTGTAGAACCGAAGAGAAAGAGAAACTTAAGGTGAAAACTAGGTGATATACTAAACGAACAGATAAATTTTGCAATACGAGAATGAAGAATTTCGTAGGTAAGAGAATTATAGTTCACTGAAATTGCGACCGTACAACTTACTAATTACGAATATTACGTATTAAAAATTAATCTTATATCTCTTCGTTCTTTCCTATCTCTTCTTCTTCTTCTTCTTATTCTCTTTAAAATATGTACGTCTATCACTCTTGTATCTAACGTAAGGAATTTTCTACTCGATAGCGTACTCAAACGACCAGTATTTCACTATATTTTTTAATAGTGATTTTTATAACTGTAAAGGTGAGGTAGTCGATAGTGCAATCTTTCGAGCGTAAGTGTAGTTAGTGCATCAGTATTAAAGTGAAAGCATAGGGATATATGCAATTTTCGTGCAATTTTCTATAATTATGTGTTTTTTTTTTTCTTTAATTTTTACCTGAAATTATCGATAATGTGATTCGTAGAGCTTCTTTTAATTAAACGCGTACGCGAATTGTACGAAAACAATTAATAGATCGATTAATGCTGTGAGTCTTGTGTAATTCGTGTTTGTTAAACGTTCGATCGGAAATGTGATTTCTTTTTTCTTTTTTTTCTTGTCTTAGTCTTAATTACTCCTCTCGTTCTAATTAGTTTTTATATTTAGCGAAGTTAGGATGATAAATGATCGAATTACGAAAATACGGATTGCATTTGCCGATTAGGTTCGCGATTTCCTCGGAATACGAACATAGATCATTGAAAATGACTATTTTTAATTGCTATTATTCGAAAATAGGTTACTTTCTGTGAAAAGAATCTTCGATTAAATTAATCCAGAAAATTTGTAATATAAATCATGATTTATATTCCCGGTCATTTGTTAATGATTCGCTTTAGTTATTAATTATGTGGAATGGGTAAAAACCCAATAAATATAATGAAGTAATTTTGCGAAATTTCTTCTCGTCAGAGATGTGTAATTACATTTCGAATTCTAATTTAAAATTCACTTCAGGTCTTTCAATTATGGGAAACATCTCCCCCCCCCTCTCTCTATCTATATCTCTCTCTTTCTCTCTCTTTCTTGATTATACAATGTATTGAAATATTTTCATCTTAATGAAATTTCTAATTTCTTTCTTTATCATCGTAAATCGTACTTACAGTTTAGTACGATTTGAAGGAATATCATAATTAGCTTTAAATTAGACGTGTAAATATTTCTCCTGAATTATCAGTCTTGCTATGGTTTTCTTTTATTCAAATATATATTTCATTTGAATATAACTTCTAAAAAGAAAAAAAAAAACAAGTTGATATGAACCATTTTACTATGAGATAAAGCACTATTAAATAAGATACCTATCTATTGATATTTATCTAAAAGTAAAGTAAAAATTATGTGGGTAATAGCCGAGCTGTATATTATTGCTTTCTGCGTTGGATAAGAGCCCGGTTGCTAATTTCAGTGAAAACAAAGTAGCCGAACGAGAATCCAAAGTAATACAAATCACATAATGCAACGTTTTTTGCAAATCTACTTGGGTCAAATCCTTTTCACTTTCTTTCCACAAAAAAAGTGACGCGAGTTTCGTGTGAAAGCGAAGAATCCTAATTGCAGACATTTTCACGAGAAACATTCTGACAAGTATTATCGGCAATCGCTATTGCAAGAAGTGTACATTGTTGCTCCGTAAACAAATGTAAACTTAGCAACTCTCTCAGACAATTGAACGAAGTTGCGCTTCTTTCCAAAGGATCAAATCTCCTCGCAACTTGTTTCGCGATTTTTAATGTGAACATTGCAGCAGAACATTTTTGCAACAAATAGAGATTATTGTCCAGAGTTCTTTTTGGAAGAAGCAAACATTCGAGCACATGGTATGTGGAGATTTTTGGATATCGAAAGGAGGAGCAATTGGGGCTACTAATTTTTGCAAAAGTCACGCGAGGGGAAAATTAGAATTTTTAGTAGTTCAGGGGATTTTTCAAAAAGAAAGAAGTATGTTTCTCCCGAAAATAGAGGATGCTACTGATAAAGAAATTAATGATACTATTATTACTATTAATGATATTCTTTATTCTTAATAATAAAGAAATTAATGAAGACTACTATGTTGAAATGTTTGTCAGGTTTCTGCAAAAATGAATGACTTTAGCGGGAGAATTAATGAGAAGTGTCTTGCAGGAAGATTAAGAACATTTAGATTTTAGAACATACGCAAAGAAACTGAAGAAAGTTAGAATTGCAATTTTTTTGCAACTACGTATTCAGAGGGGAACGCTGAATATTAAATTTTAAGCCTTTGACAATTTTGCAGCAGTCGTTGCAAATATTGTAATCCCAGATTTTTGCAAAAAATTACAAACATTAGATGCAAAAGTTTTTACCGAAAAGTCATAAAAATTAGATTGTAGAATTTTTACGAGAAACACGAATAATAAACAGGTTTATAGATTTTTTGCAAAATGAAAATGAAGGAAAATTCTTGTTCAATAACCACGGGAATTATCACGTTCAATTTCTGTGGATCTTCAAATGGGAAATTATCGGGTGGAAAAATGATTTTAACGGCAATGTGACATTTCAGATAGAAATATTTTTCAAAAATGCGAAATTGACCTCTTTCTTGCAAGAAATCTATGAAACGAATTCGTTCGAATAATTAAAGAAATTAAAGAATTCCGTAAATTACGCGCTCGTATTTGTATTGCGGTTATTTCTAAAATTTCTACAAGGAGTGAACAATATGAAGTGAAGAGAAATGAAGGAATTGGAATTGAAATTTTTTATGTATTTTCTCATTCAGAACAAAACATTGCATGTACATAGAGGAAATACACTCCGAGTGGATTTTCTTCGGATTTTCTCGCTTCTGATGTAGAAATTTTTCACGCTTTAATCTAAGGAAATTTATTTATTAGAATCTATTATTATAAACTGTCCCGAGTGACATAGCGTAGGTATATAAAAATAAGAATGATTCATAACTATTCACACGAACGACTGAATAATCGATTCCTTTCCTTTCTTCGCTATACTAATGTGAATGACAAATGAAAATACAATTTTGTACTTAGGAGTCTGTCTAGACAGATAATTGCGGTGTATCTGCCGAAATCAACTATTCCTTGTATGTACTGTTAATTTTAATTTCAAAAAAGAAACATGTATGTGCTTGTAAACGAATAATTTTTTATCTAAACGTGTAGTTTGCTTTGAATTCATCGTAGTTGCTTATCAATCGTGTTACGCAGGATGAATCAGAACATGTGTGAAGCGCGGCAGAAGCTGATTTAGCAGGCTAAAATAAGAAGAAAAGTTTATGTAAAAATATGCTCGATATGATTTCGTTTTGGATAACAGTAGTTTCTATTAGCAATCTTTCAATAAGTATTTTAAAGCGCTTATCTTTAAATTATGTAGAACAAATTATGTAGATTTCCCTCCTTTTCCGCATTTTCCACTTGCAATTAGCCCGTGGCTGCCTCCTTTTCCTTCCTACTGAGGATATTCCACTTTACCCACCGTTCTATGTATTTTTATCCACGTTTTCTTCTTATTTTTTCATAGAGAATCAGCTCATGCTTACGTGCTATTCGACCGGACCTTTGTACAGCAAAGTTGTATAACGCGTTAAAAAAAGACGCGTTACACAACACTTGTGTGTAACACGTTATACAATTATGTTACATATGCAGCAAGTTATGTTATACAGCGAGCGTTGGTAGACTTTGTAAGATCAAAGGAGATCACATTGCTAGGCACACTGAGAACGTTGATCACATACATATGTATGTGGCTGTTCACAGGATGTATTAGTGCAGCAGCGATTGTTTCAGCACACTAAAATAAGAAAAGTCCGCGTGAACGTATATACCTGATATGACCTCGTTTTTGAGTGACAGCTTCTTTTATATTGTAATGGTCGCTTACCTATGTTCAGGCAAATTGCTCCAAGTCATCAGAGATACAGCTTACATAAAAGCATGAATGCATCGCGTCATATATCGTCGAAATTGTCCCAACAGTTTACGCGGATTTGTCGGCAACTTTGGTCGTCACGCTGACAAACAATTTCAGCACTGTCAATTGAAATTTTATGGACAAAAGACTTTTAATGTCTCAGAACTAATAATCGAATGGATTCAGGTCCGGAAAGCGAGCTGGTCAGGAAATAAGATCAGCACGACCATTCGCCAGGAAATTGTCGATCTAAGCAATGCCTAGCGTTGCAAATTAAGCTGCAATTTGAAATTCCCTCTTATTTTGGTGTACTATATCCTTTGGTCTACTACAACCTTTGTAGCTGTCACATGACTCATGACTCACTATCATGTCAACTGACTCACACTGTATATTACTTTGTCAGTGGACATTTAAGAACTTATACAAGCTTATTCTGGAACTCACTGTTTTAGGTTATGTTTTATATTTGCCATGGCGAAAGCGGTGTCTCTGATTAGCCAATCATTGGAAGCCTGTTCTCATTGGTCCAGTTGCGACCGGATAACCGGAGGACAGTTCTGATTGGCCCGTCAGAGGCACCGATTGGTCCATAAAGAATGTGCACATAACCTGAAATACTAGGTTTCAGAATATCCAGCGAACAAAATGTAAACAGTATATAAAATCATGGATAATTCTAAGAGATCAACTACGATGTATTCATAAAACCGTTGTGGATGCTCTAAATCAGTTACTTTGCTTGAAACTGTGTAATTTATTTTAAAGTATGACATTGTAGCTTTCATCGTAGTATTATTTTATTACTTTCTATCTAACTTCGTAAACGGATACGTGATAAATAGGAGATAAGTATTAGCTTATTAAAGTACTAATAAGTGCATTTTTCATTGCATTTCTAGTGTTGTCTCTTTGAGAGTTGATCATTGCCCATTTACTTGTAGCACAAACACTCTGAATCTTCACGATTTGTTTCGATCGTAACAGAAAGGTGGATATTCGAAGAATGTGTCGTACAATATTTTACTAAGTAATTGCTGAATAATTGAAGAATTAAGACGAGCAATTATCTGTACAGATTGAACTACGACTGTATGGATCTTTTGCAGTTCGATGTAACGTTTTGTTTATCGCTGCGAGACGCAGAAGCTGCGTGTATTTTTCTACGTTACTTGCAAACGTAATTTATAGAAAACATTATGTTCGAAAGTGCGGAGTGTCGACGAGTAAAACGTTTTGTATTCCACATAATTGTAAACAATAAATAATTGAGCTTCTGTGAGTTTGCCAGAATAGAAATGGGAACGTATTAAACGTCAATCCTTCTTTGTATACGAATTAATTATTTATTGTTGAATGTAACGGATGTGAATTAAGTTTGAACGAATTTAACTGCAAATTGTTTAAAAAATCGATCGACAAAGTTCCTTTCTCGATTCTCCATGAAATCGCTTAGCTAACTAATTGATCGTTTCTTTGGTTAATTGATTAACCGAAGAAAATGATTACCGCGATACTTAACAAAGTGTTTGATTAAATGATTGTCCGATCGAACGTCGTTTATTCGGAACAAGTTTCACATGTCCGCGAATTTTCTGTATAAAATTCTGTTAAACGCGCTCTAACGAAACACTCAAATGTTTCTGCGTTATTTTGAGTTCCTATGTTATTTAATTCTTCGATCTTATTCTTTAAGTTGACAATCGCGAACGTAAACGACCGTATTTTTTTTTAATTCGATTTTACTATGATTTTTATATGCTTACATTTATTTCTGAAAGCCAGATGAGTGTAGATATTTTTAGTTAACGATTGATTATATCACTAATCTACCAATAATTACTCCGTAAGTCTTTTTTTTTCTAATAAAATATGTGAATATTTGTTGGATGATTCTTTCTTACACGATCAATATTTTCCTAATTTACCGTTTGCATTTCAAATCTCACGACGCTACACATTCGAAATGTTAGGAAAACGTTTCAGGTCATATTTCATGGAATGAAAGTCACGTTTAAGAAGCAATATAGCCAAAAGTTTCTTTTTGGCACCTTAATTAAGATCCATATCATTTAAGAATACCGTTCAATCCTCCATGGACAAATCTAGCTTTTGTAATAAGAATGCATCCTCATGTACTTTCATTGCTACCGTCGCATAATTCTATTCTTGTGTTTCCAATTGTGTCAATTTGCACAATTACGCAAATCAGACAATTGGGGAGACACTAGGAAAAAATTGCCCCAAAATGTATTTCTTGATATTTTGATCTTATTAATCGTTAATTAAATTAATATTTAAAATAATTAAATGATCTTATTAATTGGTCTGTAAAAAAATATACACATACTATCAATATCTGTTTATAGAAATATCGTGAAATAAACTTTCGAAACTTGATACGGAAACTGCAAAAAGAAAAAGAAAAAATAATTTTGAAGACAGTGACAGTGTCTTGTAAGAGACAGCATGGGACGCACCTGTTGTTCCAAAGGTTTCCTCCTTTTTCCAAGGAAATAAATGTGCAACATTTTTCATTTTATATTATTTTATTGAATTATTTTGTTCCAATAGAGCAAATTACGTGTGATCCATTTTCTTCTAAAATCAATAAAATAATATAAAACAAAGAATGTTGTGCATCTAATATTTCCTTATTAAAAGAAAGAAGCTTTTGGGACAACCTAACATTTGGGTGTGTCCATTGTTGTTAGAGCAAATAATAGGCTCTCCATTTCTTTTAAATGAAATACTAATCAGTTTGGAAGGGTTCTATTAGTTGAGAATATTCTCGAGATAGACCCAGGTCTCTGTGCAATGTGATTTTGAGAACATCAAAGGCTGCAGTTGCTTTACCATAGCAGCTATTTCTTTTGTACAATTGCTTCCACTTTGTCGCTTTGTTTTTCTTCTGCACGTACATTGAAATTGCAGGAGTACAGAAATTTTATGTCAAAAATTATCTCGATGTCTTAATTTGTTCACGAATAACGTTCATAGCTTAAATAGCTTAAGCAATTGCCCACTTGATAATATTCCAGACATTCGATCGAGAACAGTCATTTACCTGTTGATGTTCAAACGATGGTATAAGATAACATCAGGATCGTTAGAAACAGAAAAATGGTCGGTGAACGCATGAGGGCGCCATCAACTCACTGTAATTACCGGTGTCGTGCAAAAGTCTGTCTGCTTTCAGCATTTCAGGAAGTACTGCGATGCAAAGAAACGACAATCCCACCTTGCCCCATATTCTTCTTTTATTTTCTTATTGTATCGACGTTCTTTGCAGAGTGGCAATTTGTGAACAATTTTTAAACAATTTTTAAAGAATTAGTGTTAGTGCAGAGTTAATTTGAAACAATATTTCCAATTAATATATTTCGAACGAAATATATCGAACACATGGAGGATTTAACTGTAAAGACACTTAATTCGCGATCAGTTTCGAAAAAATTTTGCGTGTCGACAAAATCGTTTTACATGCGTCTGAATATAAAACTTGAAATGAGATTAAATCAGAAAAATTATTGTAACTACCATAATCGATTCGTTCTCAACACGAGTAAGAAGGCACTTTAAAAAAATAGAAAAAAAATTCTTACGATGATTTCTGCAAGGAATTATATTGTACTTCTTTGTTACAAAATTTTTTGCATCCATAAAGCATCATCCAACAATTAGTTAAAAGAACGAATAATCTGTCAGCAGATTTATCGATTAATCGTGTACGTAACGATGTTAAGTACTTGTACTTTCGTTTCAAACTTTTACAAGATCAAGCTCCTTTTCTCGAATGTAAACGTAAAAACAAGACTTAGAGAAACAGCTCTCTGAACGATGGACAGCTGGTTTCGAAGAATTAACGATAGATATTTAATATAGGTAATCACCGGGCTCGGGATATCGACACAGATGCACGTGCAACTACGTAAATGTGTTTACAATTTCTGATGATTTGGAACCGGTGTGTTTGTATCGATATTCCGATCCACGTTAACTGTATGCGACCTTTTAATTGTCAGCGCGAAGATATCAATGAATAAAGATATTCAAATTTGTACGTCAGCTTCGATATAGTTATTTCACGTTTCACATTTCGATTATTTAACCGGTTAGAAGCTCGTCGAAAGTTCGAGCATTTACGCGCCGACGAAAGCGTGTTGATTTTAGTTTTGTTGTCTGCTTCGGGCTAGAAATTTCAGCCGCGTTATGGTTCGTAGTTGAGGTTTCAATTTTCAGTTCAATGTTTCCACGCATACGCTTGCCAATGATTAATACTTTACTGACTGATAGCCGATTAATCGGTTTTTTGACGCCGACGCTTACCGACCGATAGCCTATTAATCGGCTTTTTGTCGCCGATAATCTTTTTCATTATTTGAGCAGTAATTTTTTATTTAGCCCTAAGGTACCTTGCTCAGTCGCGTCAGTTGCATTGCTTTGTAAGCTCCCACAGTTTTATACCAATTTGAAAAATTTACCGTTCGCGATGAACGAAAAGAATGGTATAAAAGAGTGTAAACTGAAACAGAAGCGGCGCCAGGGAGAATCTGCGGTCTAAATTGCCGGTCGGACGTGCGTATGCTGTTGAACCGCTAGCGGTCAGTAAAGTGTTAAATAACAAATGCTTTACTTGAAGGCTTCTTTTCAGACAGTGACGATCAATTTAATGCTTGAAACAAGCAACGTATATTTATGAAACGTCAGCTTAGGTTTAGACTTTCTTTCCATTTGTTAGCAAAATTCTCAAATATTTCTATTCCGGTCAACAGGTTGCTCGAAATGTTTGCGAAATATTACCCAGATATTTGTAAGCGCGTGTCCCTTCAAAGTCACGTTACTCGACTATTTCATCCCACACTTCGTGTAATTACTCGAAACATTGATCGAATTATGTCACTGTAAATATTAACGCACCTCGTTACTTGTAATCGCCTTAAAAATTTGATTTAGTAATTTAATCTAATTTTTATTACCTCTTAATTATCATATGAAAATGTCAACATTATTTTGATCGACTTACAACAACATCGATGCGTTGTTGTTAAAAGATTTCCCACTGTCGATTAACCGTGAAATTTTAGTAAAATCGACAAAGTTTGCGTGTTTACGATTTTGCAAACATATCGTTCCGTTTCGATTTTATTTTAATTTTAAGTTCCGCAGCGTAAAATGTTCAACATGAAGATCTCCTTCAACGAAGATTATTTAAACACGAGACGAAGATTTGTTAGAAACGAACGAATTTCTATCAGCTTTATTTAATAAATATTACCTTTCGAAAGTTGTAGACGTGAGATATCGTTGGAAACGGATATACGTGTTTTATCGAGAAATCTGTAATTTTCTGGAACATCACAGGACTACTGTGTTACAAGCGAAGCGTACTTTTTGAACGATAATTACAGGCAAACGTTCTTCCCCAACTTTCTCTTTTTCTTCACCTCGTCGCCCTTTAATTCAGATAGAAGAAGAACCTCCTTCTGATTGGTCTTCTGAATTTCACCCCCTCTTCCAATTAAACAGTTCTCCCCTCTTTTTTGTTTTAAATGTATTTGCGGCCAGTGTGTCATTTCACGAGAATCTGGAGAAATACGTTGGTGGACGAGTTACACAGGCTTAAAAAGTGCGAGCGAAAGGAGCTGCACTGAGACATTGAAGTGCTTGAGAACTACACAGTTTGTGGTACGAGAGCGAGCTCGCCAAACATTCGCATAGAATCTGTTTATCGTACAGAATGCTATCGAAAGTACAAAAACGAAGACACGTAGAAATGCGTTCAACATTTTCAGATTTCAAACTCGTGTGATCGTCAGATGATTTTGGTGCACGAGTGTCACATCCGTACGATTTGCAAGTGCGTTTTACGGGTCTTCGATCAACCAATCGAATTGAACGACTTGCGGTTAGATCTTGCGAGTTGACATTTAGAACTCGCGAATTGATTGATCAGTTCGATCAGCCAACCGGAACATCGCTCGGTAAAAGTGGAAACAACGTGGCCAGGGACCCTCAGTTTTAGGTCTGCGCTAAAGAAGTAGACTGCGATGTCCAGGAAACGTTGGCACGAAGTGCAAATGCAACAGCTACGCGATTGTTAAAAAAGACAATATTATGACTGTTTTACTATTTATTCAGTTAGTATGACTGTTTTACGTTTATTTAGTAACAAATATTTGAAATAAAACGATAGGTACAAATATGTCTGAACGATGGGGCTGACAGGTTATCTAAGAAAAGAAAGAGGAGGCCGAGAGTCAACAGAGCAAACAGAGTGTAAAATTTTGGAAAAATTGGGAAAATAGATACTGAGGATAGGAGGAAGGAAGAAGGTGTGATCTGTGCGTAGATAAATTGGGAGGAGCCTGTTGTACTCTCAACGACTGCAGTCTGTAGAGGGAAACGAAACATTCTCCTACCAAGCACGTAGTTAGGCAAGCAGGAGATTAGCAGTTGAGCTAAGGAACCGATTTACACGAGTCATTGTTGACACAGATCTTCACGTGACAGTAAAAGTCAGGATAGTTGCTGTTGTGACAGCGTAGGACGAAGCAAGCTGAATGTCATGACAAAGCGAGTCTAATTTTCACGACGAAGGTCGTATCATTTAGTGTCATGAGCGTGAAAATCACATCATCAAATTTAGGTCGTATCTACACGTGACTCTAAGTCGTGACTTTAGAGTCACGAGGCTGAAAGTTAGAACAGTACATTGTGTTGCTGCCTCTCTGTCTCTAGAGAGGAGCTTCGTGACTTTGTACCGTGTGCAAACGTACAGTCACATTGAACTGTCACGTGAAAATGTACCTTTGGGCTCAGTCCCCACCTTTTGGGTTTACGACACGAAGCTTGCGAATACGCTTCTGTTCCAATCACGTGAGTTTGTTTACCTCTGTTAACTCAGAGGTTAACGTGCTAACGCAACGAAAGGGAAAGAGGTGTCAGGCTGAAAGACGTTTGGGATAGGAGAATTGTAGAATGGCTCGAGAGATTGCAGGAGAAAGAGAAATGAAAAGATAGGCTAGTAAAAAGTAGATCAAGGAGAGTTTTGAGCAAACAGGCAAAGGTATAATAAAAGGGCAATTAGTCTTGGAGTAGGTCGGAGTCATTATGAATGGGACAAAGAGAATGAATGAATCAAAGTGCTTGGGTGAGATAACTTTGTAAATATAGGCACAGTAGAACCTCAGTTATATGAACTAATTGGGAGAACAAAGGTGTTCGGATAAAGGAATTTTCAGATAATAGGGCAAATTATTTCCCTTATGTTTAAAAAGAAGTTCTTCTTTGTTCTAGGTATCTGAAAAAAGGACGTACATGTTAATAATAGTAATACAAATAATAAAATTAGATGGCAAGACGTTCATCTTTGAAGATTCATCTTTCTGTCTATTTCAAAAAAGGATATGTATACTAATAATAGCAATACAAATAATAAAATTAAATAGAAAGGTGTTCATTTTTGTTAGTACATCTTTGTTTTATATACTTCAAGAAACAATATAAATATTAATAATAGCAATACAAATAATACAATTAAATAGAAAGGTGTTCATCTAAACAAGTACATCTTTGTTTTATATATTTCAAGAAAAGACATAAATACTAATAACAGCAATACAAGTAATGAAATTAAATATGATCCCATTAAAGATTTATGGATGCCAAGTGATTTCTGCTGCTAAATCAGGCAACATTTTCACTGGATTTAATTCTTTAGAGTTACATTCCCTTTGTACTTCCTACCACCTTAGCTCTATTCTTAAGGTGTCAAATACTTCAAAACGTTGGAGAATATCATCATTACCACTATATTCGTGTTTCAATTCATTATTCGAAGCACATATAACATTAATGTCATGGTCAATAGAAGATGATTCGACAGATTGAATCCATTCTGCCACGTCAACGTTGTTATCAGCGAATATTATCTGCTATTGTATTCAACGCAAAAAGATTATCTTCCACTTTTTCCTATATGGTATCTTCAATGTGGTTCACTAACTTTTTCCATGCTCTTCTTGGTGTTGAACATTTGATACACCCAAACATGTGCCTCCATATAATTGTGCAATTTTTTTAATTTAATTACTTGCGAAATTGTATAATCTTTTGGCTAGTAATATTAGTAATCGTTAACAGAGTTTTTTGTAGAGGATTGAACATTTGAAACCTGTTCGAATAATAGCGAGTCCGGATAATCGAGGTTCTATTGTATTTGTAAACAAAGTCTAATTCTTGGCTGTGAGGCTGAATGAAACATACTCTAATAGCGAATGTATTATTATTATTATTATTTACTTTACTCAAACTTATTGATTATCATGATCATAAGCGATTATTTCTAAGTTTGGTGGTTTGTTAAATTCTGCTCGATACCTTGATGTCTTTAAAAAAGTTGATAATCTTTCGTTATAACGAGATCGGTGTGAAGATGTCATTAAGATTATTGTCGATGTTATGTTTTCTCCTTTTTCTCTGTGTAAGATACTCCATAATTAGGTAAGTAATCGATAGTCTTGCGTTGCATTAAATGTTATATTTAATAGGGAGATTATTTTCCAATATGTACATATATTTCAATCATTTCTTCTTGAATCCTTCATTTGTCTTTAAATCGTAGAAGCTAGGGATATGAAGATATCATTAAGATTATTGTCGACATTATGCTTTATCTTCTCTTCGTTACATATAGAAGGTTCTATGACTATGAAGGTGATTAATAGAATTAACAGAATTAATACAATAAAATTCTTAATTTTTCTTCAAATTATAGAAGTCAGGAATCTATGTGAGGATATCATTAAGATTATTGTCGACATTATGTTTTATCTTCTCTTCGTTACATATAGAAGGTTCTATGATATTGAAGGTGATTAATAGAATAGATAGAATTCATAGAATTAACAGGATTAATAGAATTAATAGAATTCATAAGATTCACAGAACTAATAGAATTAATAGAATTCACAGAATTAATAGAATTAATAATATTCATAGAATTAATTGAATTCATAGAATTAATAGAATTCATAGAATTAATGCCATTCATAGAATTAATAGGATTAATAGAATTCATAGAAGTAATGGAATTCATAGAATTAATAGAATTCATAGAATTAATGGAATTCATAGAATTAATAGAATTCACAGAATTAATAGAATTAATAATATTCATAGAATTAATTGAATTCATAGAATTAATAGAATTCATAGAATTAATGCCATTCATAGAATTAATAGGATTAATAGAATTCATAGAAGTAATGGAATTCATAGAATTAATAGAATTCATAGAATTAATGGAATTCATAGAATTAATAGAATTAATAGAATTAATAGAATTCATAGAAGTAATAGAATTAATAGAATTCACAGAATTAATAGAATTAATAGTATTCATAGAAGTAATAGAATTAATAGAATTCACAGAATTAATAGAATTAATAGTATTCATAGAATTAATGGAATTCATAGAATTAATGGAATTCACAGAATTAGTAGAATTAATAGTATTCATAGAATTAATGAAATTCATAGGATTAATAGAATTAATAGAATTCATAGAATTAATAGGATTCATAGAATTAATAGGATTAATAGAATTAATAGTATTAATAGTATTCATAGATTAAATGGAATTCATAGAATTAATAGAATTAATAGAATTAATAGAATAAAATTCTTCATTTGTCTTCAAGTTATAGAAGCCAGAGATCATGTAAGGATATTATTAATATTATTGTCGACATTGTGTTCTATCTTCTATTCGTTACATATAGAACACTCTCAATAATGATTATGTGTGTGATTAATAGGATTAATAGAATTAATAGAATAAAATTCTTCATTTGTCTTCAAATCATCGCAGTTAGGTATTAAGTTATGGAACGAGAATATATTCTAATTTCGCCATAATACATTTGTTTTCTTTGCATATTGTTTTACCATATCTTACTCTATCAATTAATGTCTTGCATATGGGAAGCTGGTGTGGATACATGTTTTGCCGTTAGATCAGCCAATTCGTTTCCAAATATATTTTTGCACCAGGAGATCCAAACTATGCCCATTTTTGTTACCGAATATTTATAGAATAAAAAATATAGTTTAATTTTCTGTATTCGAAAAATTTGTTTTATATGTTCCTTCTATTTCTTATTCTGAAACTTTCTCAAGTCAAGGGCTCTGTTTCTCAAACCAGAAGCTTAGAAACATGTTCGTGAATTTATTTACACAATAGTCCCTCCCCCCTATTCCACCTTCCTTTCCATCCTTTGTCGATGGAAACTCTTCAAGAAGCAATTTTGACGTCATCAATGTTACTGTAACGACGCCAGTGCAGTACAAAGGCTTAGCATCGTTTGGTCATAGTCGTAGCTAACTTTTCAGCCAGATGCTCCTATATCTTACATATGGGGTGTCTTGATGTTCCCAACTTGTTGTTCCATCTAGTAATGCATTTACCTCAAGCTTTTAGTATATTATCGATCCCTAATTTTCAATTGGATATTTACATTTTCAGCGTGAAACTCTTAATCTAACGTTTCCATTCAATTTTTATTCGTTTGACTATACAAATGGTCTCGGTGTTTGAGACTCACCCTTACGCTGCTTGAACGATGTTACGTTAAGTTACATTTCACGCAATTCATATTATGTGTGATAATTATTCCAATATAATTAATCATTAATTATAAACAATTCAGTTACGATTTAATAATACAATTTACCTACGATTTGTACACTGAAATTGTATAAAATTTTTATAGTCAAATTTTTTTTATTTGCGTTTACTTTACAATCAATTCTCGCAGAGAATTTTAAGTGAATTTATCTGACGTGGTACTATGACATGATTAATAAGTGTTTATAGTATGTTTCATTCTACTTGAATCCAGTGCTTAGGTCTAAGGTGTAATGTTTTTTTAGCCTGCGGATCTGTTCCGACGTGTCGAGTAGTTGAGTAATTAGAGGGTTTTGGTGGTTGTTAACTCTTGTGCTATGTCTGTTGCAGAATTTTGATATTTCTTCTTTGACTGTGGGTATCTTGAGGTCGTGATGTATCGTTTCGTTGGTGACGTACCAAGGTGCATCTATTAAGGATCTTAGGGTTTTCGATTGGAATCGTTGGAGAATTTCTATGTTGGAATTACTTGCTGTTCCCCATAGTTGGATTCCATAGGTCCAAACAGGTTTCAATATGGCTTTGTATAGTGTAACTTTACTTTGCGTGTTTAAGTTGGAACGTCGGCCGATGAGCCAGTAGAATTTTTTAAATTTTCCTTTGAGTTGTTTGGTTTTATCTAAGATATGTTGTTTCCATGTCAATCTTCTGTCCAAAATCATGCCCAGATATCTGACTGACTCTTTATCTGGAATAGGTATATTGTTTATCGTCACCTGTGGGTAAGTTTGTTTTCGTAGCGTGAAAGTTATGTGACTGGATTTGTTTTCGTTGACTTTGAAGCGCCATTTGTGGAACCACTGTTCCATAGAGTCGAGACTTCGCTGGAGAGTAGAGGAGGCAATTGTCGGGTCTGAGTGCGAGGCTAATAAGGCTGTATCGTCAGCAAATGTCACTGTGGTTATGTGTGTATGGTCAAAATTGTCAAAATTTGCCTATGCAATCATTGCTCAGCTGTGACTTGACGAATTATCTCGTCTGTAGCTGGAAAACAGTTAGCCAAAACCATTTTATCTTTTTGTTATACCATACGCATTCGTTAACAAACTCCTGTCTTGTGCACAAATGTGTAGACACTTGGCTGCATCTGCCAAATTCACTGACTTTTGTGCATTCGAAGTTAGACAAGTTGCTTGGTGCATTGAGAAAAATCCGTGGAAATCTTGGCCACGTTAAGAGAAAACTGTGTTTTGTGTCGTTCACTGTTTTACAATGAATACGACATTTATAAAATTGTACAACAAACTGTATTTTAGATTATAGTATTCCATCAATGTGTTCCAGGTGATACAACGAGTATACTCTTGTATGACAAAGTGTAGTTAGCAAGTGTTCAATGAAAAGTATCTGACGATTTGAAGATTTACAATCTTTTATAATTAATTAACATATTTGTTTATTTATATACATATATATTAATATTAAATAAAATATGTAATATGTCTGATTAAAGATATATTTTGATAGAATATTAATGTATATTTATTATATACTATTATTATTTTATTATATATATATATTAACCTTTTAAACTAATAGGAATATTAATATCCTATAAATAAATTTTTATATAAAATATTCTAATTTTTAATAAAAATTAAATATTCATTTTAAATAAATTATGTATATTTTCTTTAATATCAACTATATTACTACTTTTTATTTTAATAAATTTATCAAGAATTTATATCCAATGATTATCTATAGAAATATTAATTAACAATATAAATGTAATCAAAATATTTTTATAAAATATAATATAAATATGATTGCAATATAATTATATTTATTATTGTATTTATTTATATTTATATTATTTATTATATAATTATATAATACAAATATGATTATAATATAGTTATATTATATAATTATATATAATTAAAGTATATAATTAAAAAATAAAATATATATAAAATATATATATTTAATATAAAATATAATATAATATATATAATTATATTATAATTATATTTATATTATATTCATATTTATTTTATAATTATTTATATTATATGTATATAATATTTATATTATATAATTATATAATAAATAATATAAATATAAATAAATATAATTTATAATCAAATTTCTTTCCATATGTGTACATACATGTTTAGCGGAGCTAGTCTGTAATTGACTAACCTACAAATATTTCATGTACAGGACGTAGCAAAATATGGGGCACAAAGCGATTGAAAGTTGTCGAACGTAAAACGACAATTTTAATACGAGGCTCAATCTCCACGAGAAAAATGAGTTCTTACTGTATTCGTACAATAAGAATTTCGTAAACGTGGCTGTCATCAAAGAGCAAAATTGAGGTTTTAATTGTTACGTTTGAGGCGCGGAAATTATCGATCGATCTATTTCGCGATTATTTTATATCGTAATTTTATGTACCATATAAATGAGCACAATTCTGTGTTTACACTATTCCTTTTCTACGAAATAAATATTTCTATTTGTTTGTAAGCGTATCTCAAAATTAGACTCACTTATCAACGTGTATTATATAGCGATAACGATGTTGCATTTAGCTTTTCGTTTGTTTGCGTTCCGACTAATTTCTCATGATGTGCCTGTATTTTGAAAATTAAACGAAAACGTTTTATTTCGCATTTTCCGCTTATTCCTGCTGGTAGAATAACTTGCTGCTGATTATTCGAATTTATGCAGATAGGAATAAGCGAAGCGCGTGTGTATACGTTATGCATACTTATAAAAATTTCAAACTCCAGTTTCACGGAAATGACGCCTCGTATTAAAAATTCACCTTCTACATTTTCACTTTACCTTTACTTCTTGTACGCCGCTTTTCGATATTTTTAAATATTCATTACGCGAGCTTGGCCATTATTTAAATAAAACACTTGAGAAACGATTATTTTACTGATACATCTAGCGATATTTAGCGATCTAATATTTGAGTAGATGTTATTTCGAAATAATTATGCGCCAGTTTATTCGAACAGGCAAATAATTTTCCTTAAAAGAATCTTAAAATTTAGTTCATTGTTTAACTGCTAAATACAATTTTTTTATTTTATTCCATATTTCGTATTTGGATAAATGTTTCTTGAAATATTGTCTTGAATAATTTCTCATCCAACATTGTCAACTGCGTCAGAATGCTGATTTTGTTGTCTCATAGGTCACACAAACTTGATAAATAATTAATATTAAATATTAATTAAGTAAATAATAAAAGCATAATTGGAATTATATATTTATGTTGTATAATTATGTTACACGTATAATTATACATACATTTCAGAGATTAAATATTCCTATGTTATAAAATAATTCATGATTATGCTGTTCATAATTCAACTGTATGCAAAAGATAATATTTTAATTTAATATTAGAATCCAAATTATTTATTCTACCTGAGAAATTTAACTAAGATAGAAAATTACTCGAAAATCATTTATTTGATTTGAACATAAAATGAAGTTATTTCCCCTATGTTGTTTCTAAGATGAAATATTGGCTTGGCAACTAAGTGATTGCGGATTTTCCAATACCACCTAATGACAAATTCCGAAACCACTTAGTTGCCAACACAATAGCTCATCATTTTGGTGATTTTTACACAGCTACAAAAAGATGTAAAAGCTCAAAAATATGCGGAATGCGCATGTCAAAAATATATGAATATTCAGTTAGTGAAATTTTTGCTTAGTCTTTTCAGTTGTGTTCATAACTAAAAATTAGCATATGTAAATATCGGTTCCGACTGAAATCGCTGACACAGATTTTATTGACGCCAGAGCAACGATAACTTTGATTGACAGTCACTGTAATGAAAGTATTAACCGATAACAACAATAGTCGACATAAAGTACAATCAGTTTTTTACTGCAAGCTCGAGCCAAGTACGTGTTTGGTTGAACGCAGTGTTTTTTAAACTTTTTCCTTTCGTAGCTCCATTTTGTCCGAGACTGTATACGTAAAAATGTAGCACAAAATAAATATACAAACGAGCAATTAATAGATAATAAATGAAAAAAGTTTAATTTTAAACAGTGCCTGCTATATTTCTGATTTTATCACTTTGTAGCACTTATTAGGACAAAGTAAATTTGTTTGTTTCATTTTGATAAATATGCTTGTTTATTTTTGGATAAAAAGTTAAATCTTGGCCAAATATTTGATATTACAGAGCATTTTCAAAGTTTCTCACGGTTAATCAAAATTTTGATTTCACAAAAACGTCGTTTTGCGATAAACATGTAGTATAAAATGTTATAAATGTGTTTAAGACTATTGTAGAAATTGTTGCAAGTTCTGTTCTAATTCTAAGACAAAATTCATTTAAATGATTTTTTAAAAACTTGTGTTTTATATCTATGTCGATTAATAATTAGATGAATCCTTGATTCTTTAATGTCAGATGATTGACATTTTTAATCTCATTGGTATGTGACAAATACACAAATTGTTATAGCCTCATAATTCTGCTTGATCTATAGTTTAAAAAGCTCTTGGTTCAGAATATTGTTCCAATCTACGTTCTGGCTTTGACAAAACATTTGCTACGTGTGTGGTAGTATTAGTTCATAAGGAACCAATTTTTATACTATAATTAACATAATTGTCTTTACTAACCGATATAATCATACATTTTCCAGATGTACGAGAAAGCTAGAAAGTAGACTAACACAATACTATAAATTTAAACCAAACTGGTATTTTGGTCGACTTTGCTATAAGCAGTTGGTCAAGTTCTGTGTCGATCATTGACAGTTCTTAATATATACCGTCATTGGTTGAAGTTACTGTCAGCCAAAGTTGTTGTCGATCACGTCTGTGAACTGTGAAATGTTGTTGGTGAAAACAATATCGGTGACTAAAGTGGGACGCCAATAATTCACTGGCATCAAACACTTGATCGACATCAGACAGTTGATCAACTGTAGGCATTTGATCGACAACAAATACTTCATCCACAGCAGACACCTGATTAATATCAGACTCTTGGCCGATACCAGGCACTTGATCGACACCAGACTTGATCGGTACCAGGAACTTGATCGACACCAGACTTGATTGATACAGGGCATTATTGACTGACATCAGACTTGAACGATAACAGGCTCTTGATAGATACCAAACATGAACGATACCAGGCACTTGATCGACACCAGACTTGATTGATACAGGGCATTTGACTGACATCAGACTTGAAGGATACCAAACTCTTGGTAGACACCGGACTTGATCGACCCCAGACTTGATCGACACCGGACTTGATCGACCCCAGACTTGATCAATACCAGGCATTTGTCTGGCATCAGACTTGATCAATACCTGGCATTTGACTGACTCAAAACTTGATCGTTATCTGACATTTGACTGACTCCAGACTTGAAAGATACCAAGCTCTTGATAGACACCGGACTCGATCGACACCAAAGTCGATCGATACCAGACTCTTGATAGATACCAAGCATTTGATCGATATCAGGCACTAGATCGACGCCAGACTTGATCGATACCAGGCACTTGATCGATGCCAGACTTGATCGATACCAGGCACTTGATCGACGACAATACTAATCGTTAGCAATAATGATCGAGATACATACTTTCTAGGTGGACAAAATTAAATCGTAGCTTACTGTAAACAATTGGTAAAACTCTGTGTCCATCGTTTTTGTTGTCGGTTAACGACGTCGTCGATTAAACCTGTTGTTGGTCAGAGTGGTTGTCAATCAAGTCTGGTGCCGGTGAATTGTCATTGGTAAAAGCACTGTCGATAAAATCTGTATCAGTAATTTCAATGGGACCTTAGTAAATATCCACAGTCTACTCATTATTTAAAATTGTTGTTTTCTATCTTCATTTCAAAGAAATCTTGCCCAAATCTGTAATGTATTCTAAAACGGCATTTGCTAAAATAAGAAATTCATAGGTTTGAAATAAAGAAATTATATTGGATTACATATATATATCTATATTGAAAGAACATAACATTTGAAAAACGCTATATGAAAATACTTGTTCAGGTCGAAGGGTACGCCGCGGCAGGCCGCGGCTTGGAACAAGGGGTGGAAAACATGGATCCCCGTCTGTACAGAGTAATTCGCCATCAAGGAGTGAATGGTTACCCTTGGATATGAGAACTACACCTCCTGCTGCGATGCCTGCTTTCCGTGGTTTCGAGGAGTCCTCTTCCGACGGCGTGGTAAATTTACATTGTTCTTATGTTTTTTTCTCCTCGTTCATTTCATTTAAGTTCGCATCATTCTTAACCCAGGCTTAACCCAATATCATTATACGACTGCAGTAATTTCGAATGATCTATGCAAATTAATAAAATAAACTAAAGATACGGAATATTCAAGATTTCGTTTTTATAAAAGTATTCATTCTTTTATCTAGAAGAATCATAGTTCATGTGTTCGAGCATGTCTTTCGCATAATGGCACTACTTACGTTGTCGTATAGGGAGGCAGTGTTGCACCTATCACTGACATGTTTCACTTACGTGCACTCTGCACGCGTTCATTTATTGCGTTGGCAACTAAGCGATTGCCAACCTAATGACAAAATCCGCAATCACTTAGTTGCCAACCTAATGACAAAATTCGCAATCACTTAGTTGCCAACCTATAAAATGGGTACATACGTATTTCGATAGAAAAATGGCAACTACGCTAAAAAGAAAATATATTTCACGGTAAATTTCCGTTGAACACTGGAAAATGCATTTAACGATAAATCACGCGAAAGTAATATTTCTTAACTTGCCTTTGGCAAGTAATTTCATCATTTAACTTCCTTTCGGAAACTTTCGTACACTTTCGAACGCAACGATCGACCACGTTCAACGACAGACTTTCGAGTGAAATTGAAACGTGAATATGCTTGTCTTTCATTTTCTACGAAATATCTTACACTGTTGGTTGTATTAATTATTTGCCAAGATTATTACATATTGGGTAAAGTTACATACAGTGTGTCCGGTTTATCACCCAATAATTTATATAAATTTATTAAGTATATATATAAATATATAGAAATATTTACATAAATTATATAATAATATCTCCGAATAATAATATCCTGAAAAATATAGATTGTGCAAAAAGATGTTCCAGACGAAAGTTGCAGGACATCGAGGCGAGTTTACTATACTCTCGTGTATTCGACCTTGAAACCTGGTGCAAAAGACAGGAGTCTGTAGTGTTTCGAAAACGTCTGAATGCCAGTTACAAGAAAATGTACCAAGAGATAAAGCTATCCATTGGACAATTTTAACGTGTCTTTCGCAGAAAGTTTCAAGGTCACCACAAGGTCAAATGTACAAGACTATATAGTATATTTTCCTCGATATTTTTGTTTGAAAATTTTTTTTCATATCTTCATCATTCACATCTTTCGAGATAAACTGGACACGCTCTCTGTATTTTCACAAAATTTTCAAAGATATTCCCTTTCGTTTAAACGACTGTCTTTCTTCTTAACCTATTAATTAGAATAGCCGACCTGTTACCTAATTTGCGAATATTCTTAACGTAATTTGTTCATTTAAGAGTATCCCTTTTCTGAAATAATTCAACTAGTTTTTTATGAAAACGTTGTCGTCACATATGCGACATAAAGGAATTAATTCACCTACATTAATGCAGCGTCAAGAAGAATATTTAATTAGCGCATAATCTAGCTAGCATGTTAAAATTACCGTGTCATCTTCCTCCTTCGCTTTGCTTCTGTTTATTTTCACTGAATCTTTTTCTGCGCTTGCTAATTGTTAATATCATACGCCCTGAGGCTGTTTTACTGCAAATTATTCCAGAAATTATTTTCTTCTTTATCATTCTTAATTAAAGGCAGTTCCCTGTCCCCCACGTTCTTTTCTTATCCGCTTGTCTTACAGAGCTGTAATAATTTATTGATTCAAATTGCTTGAGTCTCGCGTTCGTGTTTTTGCATCCTCCAACACTTGGAAATACTAATTTTCTTTCAACTTCTTGTTTCCGCATCTGCGCCGGTGACGTTGGAAACGACTCAAGTGAAATATTTGTCATGCAAAAACTTGCTGTTATTACTGCACCGTAGATTCATGTAACTTCTTTCAATTTTACACCATTTTCATAGTCGTCTGCACACTTATTGATCTAACTGTGCAAACTTTATATTTTCTTATGTTCTTATTTACAGCAATTTATCTACTTTTACAGTTATTTACTGTGTATTTATTTACTCTACATTATTTACTGTTTCTGCTTGTTCCTGTTGGACTATGGCTCTTATATTTACATATTTATTCCTTCACTGACTACGTGTTCATCTTCTTCTTATTTTTCTATTTATTGTTACCTTTAACTTGAGTTGGCCAGCAAATGGTTAAATCGGAAATACTTCTGTACACTATCGCTCGGAAATATCTGGATACTTTGGTAGGTTCCTGATAATAGTACAACCTTATTAATTCTCCAGTTACATTTTAAATTAAATTATAAATTCTACAGTTACAGAGTCGGGCGAATTGTTCATTATTCGAATTGTTTCAAATAAATATTTATCCAAGACTATCGGAATTCGTATTATTCATATAAATTCATATTAGTCGAGTATTTTGCCCTTAAAGTATTAAACCTTAAACTATTCGTAATCAATTGTTTCATACATTTATTCGAATAATTATTTGAGTAATACAAATAGTCGTTTGTACAAGTATATACAGACACTGGTACAATTCTTACTGTTGATTTACCAAACGAATAATTTACCATTCTGCAAAATAATTTACGATACAATTATAAATAAACAACATATAATTTTTACGTGAAGTGTAACAGTAGAACTTTGTTTTTCTTATTAAATAATTTCAATGTAGGTAACTTTACCGAACTTGAGACGAAATCTCTGCTAACTGCGTGTAATGTTGTAGTTAAATTATGTGGAATACTTTCGAGCGATGGTAGCTACGCCTTCTTATAGATAGAGCGAAGAACAGTTTGGTGGCATCTAAATAAACTGTAAATTAAATATAAATAAGTATTATGAAAATGTATAACTAGCAAATGAATCTGTTTTCAAGCGATTCACTCAGCGATCAAATTGATTATTTCCGACGAAATTTGGTCGAGTAATTAAACATGAATTAATTACGTATTTTGATATCAAAGTTAAGAAATTGTTTAATTACACTTTCTGTACCAAAATTTATTTTTAGTCGTTGCAAGAAGATTATAAACGTTTATAATCGTCTGATTAATGTGAAACGGTCATTCGATAATACAAAACATTCTGATTAATTCAGCACGCTTTAATTAATTGAATATTTGTGCCAAATTCATTATAATTTCGCAGATAAGCTTCCAATTCGAAAGGATTAATACAGTGTTCTCTGGGTGAGGATATCGGTTTCCACTTTGGGATAGAGTAACCTTCACATCCTATTAAGATGTTAATCTATTAAACAAGACAGACCTAATTAATGCTCTATTTATCTTCACATATTTCAAGGATCAAAATAAGTATAACATTGACTCAAAATTATTCCTTTCTTCCTTTTCTTAAAGAATTCATATTTAACACTAGCAGATTAGTTTTTTATTAATAAGCTATAACTGTTATTTATATATATATATAAATGTAACGGGGTTTTATAACACCGTAGAATTTTTCATTAGAACATTGTGAACAGCGCAATTTTGACAAACGACTCTATGAATTTGAAATATTTGTTACTGTTAAAAGATATGAACTGGGTGGAAAATCAGCGAAAGAACGTTGCAGGAGAAAAATTTTATTGCACTTCAGAAAGGCAGAAAACTAAAAAGAAAGAAGAGAGTATGAAAAGACTTTAATATATGGTAAATAATATTTTCACAAAAAGTTTCAATGATTACTACATTTTATAGTTTCTCATTGTCTGACAGAGCCTGACACATAATATAAATGAATTATTTATAAAAATGTAATTATCTCCTGAAACTCTATTCATAGTGTTCACATTAGTGTATTATATACTTGCATTAAAAAAATATATAAATTCCATTGAATTTTGAAAAAAACGTGTTTAAGAAGAAAGTGAACGCTTGTCATACGGTTTCCTGCCTTCTTATAGAGTTCAAGATCACAGAAATGGGCATCATGTCATTTCACCGGGATAATATTAATACTGTTCCCTTTTTTTAAACGAGATTGAAAATTTGAATTTTGAACAGCTTTTTTAAGTGGAATACTCCAATGTGAGTCGTGTCACTAAATTAACTTAGAGAACACTGTATATTGCTATTCATTATATTTATCTGTATCTGAAAATTCTATTACGTTCCTTTAAAACTTTTCTTCCTTAAGATATGTTTTAATTTTTTCCTCATTTTAATACAAAAGCGTCATTGTTTTTTAAATCAGCATCTGCGATTTGCAACACCTACATGCATTTTTTACTCATGCGCAAAACTCAAACAGTGCACCAGTAATATACAGTGCTGGACAAAAGTATTGGCACAGCAAGATTGTTATGATACAAATGCTTATAACTATTAAACAAATTGATTTAAACAAAAAACTTTTTGACGTATTTATTTATTATCTATCCTAGTTTATTACATAACAAGAGCAACAATATAAATAAAATAATACGCAAAATAATAACAAAAATATATTTTTTGAACATTTTATGGGTGGACAAAAGTATTGGCACAGTAGAATATTTACGCTTATAACTAATTACATAATAAACTTCTAATATTTTGTTGGCAGTCCTTTTCTTTTAAGGACTTCCTTTAATCTTCTGGGCATCGAGTGGACTAATTTTTTAGTGAATTCAGGTACAATATTGCTCCATTCCTGCAGAAGAACTTTCTTCAGTTCAGACTTGCTTGTGATATTATGTTTCCTAATTCTTTTTTCCAATTCGTTCCACACGTGCTCAATGGGATTCATATCGGGACTTTGAGGTGGTGTGTTTAATGTGTGGGCAGTATTATATATTATCCACTGACGAACAATATACGCCATATGTTTAGGATCTCGATCCTGCTGAAAATAGAAATCCCTGGGGAGGTTTAATTTTTGAGTACTTTTCAAAAGATTTTGCTTGAGTATATTTAAATATACATATTTATCCATTATCTCATCAATGAATATAAGTTCTCCTACACCCGATGATGCCATACATCCCCACACCATTAAACCACCACCCCCATGTTTCATGGTGGCTTGCAGATTCAGTTCGTCCATCTCTGTGTTGGGTTTTCGCCATACTAATATTCTGCCGTCAGATTTAAAAATATTAAACTTACTTTCATCTGAAAACATGATCTTTTCCCAAAAATCAGTATCTTTCGTAACAAACTCTTTCGCGAATTCCACTCTTTTCTTTTGGTTTATTTTACTGATGTAGGGCTTTCTTCGTGCTGCACGGGCAGAATAACCGGCATCCTTCAATACCCTACGTACAGTTTTGGTACTTACTTCTTTTTCACACTCAGCTTTTAACATCGAAGCAATTTCAGTCGAATTAGTTTTTGGATCCGTTAAAAGCTGAGTGTGAAAAAGAAGTAAGTACCAAAACTGTACGTAGGGTATTGAAGGATGCCGGTTATTCTGCCCGTGCAGCACGAAGAAAGCCCTACATCAGTAAAATAAACCAAAAGAAAAGAGTGGAATTCGCGAAAGAGTTTGTTACGAAAGATACTGATTTTTGGGAAAAGATCATGTTTTCAGATGAAAGTAAGTTTAATATTTTTAAATCTGACGGCAGAATATTAGTATGGCGAAAACCCAACACAGAGATGGACGAACTGAATCTGCAAGCCACCATGAAACATGGGGGTGGTGGTTTAATGGTGTGGGGATGTATGGCATCATCGGGTGTAGGAGAACTTATATTCATTGATGAGATAATGGATAAATATGTATATTTAAATATACTCAAGCAAAATCTTTTGAAAAGTACTCAAAAATTAAACCTCCCCAGGGATTTCTATTTTCAGCAGGATCGAGATCCTAAACATATGGCGTATATTGTTCGTCAGTGGATAATATATAATACTGCCCACACATTAAACACACCACCTCAAAGTCCCGATATGAATCCCATTGAGCACGTGTGGAACGAATTGGAAAAAAGAATTAGGAAACATAATATCACAAGCAAGTCTGAACTGAAGAAAGTTCTTCTGCAGGAATGGAGCAATATTGTACCTGAATTCACTAAAAAATTAGTCCACTCGATGCCCAGAAGATTAAAGGAAGTCCTTAAAAGAAAAGGACTGCCAACAAAATATTAGAAGTTTATTATGTAATTAGTTATAAGCGTAAATATTCTACTGTGCCAATACTTTTGTCCACCCATAAAATGTTCAAAAAATATATTTTTGTTATTATTTTGCGTATTATTTTATTTATATTGTTGCTCTTGTTATGTAATAAACTAGGATAGATAATAAATAAATACGTCAAAAAGTTTTTTGTTTAAATCAATTTGTTTAATAGTTATAAGCATTTGTATCATAACAATCTTGCTGTGCCAATACTTTTGTCCAGCACTGTATATTGTTGAAGTGATCGTCACTTCTGAGAAAACTCTACATCTGGTCTTCGGTTTCTCAAGCGCTAAGGTCATCGATAGCGCGTAGACAAAAGAATGCGTCGATGACAGACCATAAGTGCTACACGTGCGACGTTGGTTTCGGCAGTTGTTTTAGTCTCCGGGTAACGTTGCTAGGGAGAGGATCTGGATCGGCTTACATTGTATTTCACATTTTGTACTTTATTATTCACAATATATATACTTTCAATACCTTACAATTTACCCACGCATTTCTTTAATTCCATATACACCGAATAACCTTAAAATATATATATTACTATATGTATCATTTTTGTACCTATTTGCCTGGATTAGAGATTAGCATAAAAATGTTGGCTTTCTTTTTCTTTTAATCTTTGACAAACATGTGTTCGGCAGGTGCATTTGGGAGAGGGAATAGCAGTTTGCGAGGAACAACTAAGGGCTGTGAAATGGAGCGATTACAGAAAATTGACCCGTGGTCTGGCTGCAATCTTGTTCAGCCCCACCGAGTTGGCCACCTGCTCGGTCACAGGACAACGATGGAGCCGAGCTGGAACTGCCACTGAAAGACCAGTGAAACCTGCGCTAGACAAGGCCAAAGTACAGGCTATTATATGTAAGTAGCAGCTACTTTTTCTTAATGTATATACGAACTACTCCTTGCCATTGCTGGATTTATTATGTTCTCGAACAAGATTATAATCATACGTATTGTATAGGAACAAAGAATGTGGATCTGATTGATTATAGTGACACAGGTCAGGTTCCATTGAAATCGCCGACGCTGTCTTCGGGGACCACAATTTACCGACACCAGACCTGTTGGAATTGACCGACAGTAGACAGTATTAACATGGGAAAATATAAAAATAAGCGATGATTGATACTTATGCATGTAGTTTCATCGCTGCAAGAAATTGATGGCTGGCTGCCTTGTGGTTGCTGGATTGAAAACGCTAACTGAAACTCAAGACAGAGCAGAAGCTGGTGGCTAACAGATAAATAAATTTTGATTTGATTTTCATTAACGTAAGTGTGAGTGTAATTTTAATGCAAATCAATACGAAATCTATGGTCTGTGTTTGGGCTAGTATTCTTAATCTGAACATCACAAAGCAGTCGGCTATCAATTATTTGCTGCAATACACCTACATGCTTAAGTGAACAGTTTTCTCTTATTTCTCCGTGCTAATACTGCCAGTATTAGCTGTTGTTGGTAAAATCTGGTATCTCTGTGAATTGTGGTTCGTGAAAACGGTGTCAGTGATTTTAATGGATCATAGAGCCATCCTTTCTAATACCATAAAGCTGTTCATAAAAACAAAAATTCGTAAAACGTACGAACTTTGTTGCTGTACGCAACTATCAGCATGAATCGTTCAGGAGCCACATTGGTCAGTTACATAAGTGTGGAAGCAGAAACAGACGAGGTTAGGGACACTATCTTTGAAATTTATCTCATAAGTTGCTATTATTTTCGTCTATAATTATTTATAAAGAGGGAACTCACGTGTGATATCGATGACCTTGAAATATGTTGTCAAGATTATAATTCTAAACAATTTTTTCCTCATACATGTTATCGCTTGGCCCCAATTTAATTTAGTTGATACCTATCTAATCTAATCTATAACCCATTAGTATATCTTTCATTATTATATTATTATATTTTTCTTTCATTATATTAAGGGTGATTAGCATCAATGAGTTAAATTTAGGTTGGCTTATATAATATGTTGTCAAGATCATCACTCTGAACAACCTTTCCTTATATACCTTATCGCTGCTCAGCTTCAGTTTGGTGTTATTTTATTTGGTTTGATAACTTTTGTACATACAGAACAACTCAAAAATGTATAAATATATTTTCTTAACAGACCAAAGAATACTCCTTGTTTGGTAATAATTTAATATTTTCAATCTTAATCTCTTTCAAGAAAGAGTGTCTCTCACAAAACTCACTTTATTGCAACATTGTTCTCAATATACATGCAACCATCCCTGTGTCACATTGCGCAGTGCAGCCACCTATAGGACATCTGAATTACTTTGTACATTTAGTTTGGTAAATATTACTCTAACCCAACCTATAACCTATTAATTTATCTTTCTTTATTTGTATTACGGACGATTAACAGCAATGATAAGGTTAGATTGGGCTATGTAAAAATACGGTCACTTATATGGCAGAGTGTGAAGTGTAATGGAAACTAAATTGAATTGAAGATCTTTATGAATATCCGAATAGGCTGAGCGGTAGTTACGTGTGTAGGTGAAAGCTGTTCGGAATGATAAGCTTAACAACATATCTGAAAATCATCGAAATTGATGTTATCGAATTTTCCAGTCATCCTCTTGAAATAAATGAACTCAGGTAGCAGGTAAATGATTTGTCATTCAGTGTGTTTGTCATATAGCATCAGACGATGGAAATAGTAAACAAAACACAAAACCAAGTAGGCTACAAACGATAAGATATTGACTGAAATTAAAGTCATAACCATTAACATAGCATAACTACCGCGATGACGTACATTTCTAACTACATGCAGCCAGTATAAAAAGTATTCGTAATTAATTTCAACAAAAATATTCTAGAACATCGTTCATGAACAAAGTTTTCTACATGAATATATTTTTATTAGTCTGCAGAATAATTTTCATAAACAACTAGATGGGATACCTATATCCTTCGTGAAAATTTTAATAAACATTTAAAAATTGAATAAATCTTATCTAATGTCTAAGACAGAGAATCATTAGATTTAATTATTTCAATACTTAAGGAGTTTTCTTTTGATTTTATTATACACCCTTGGACAAAAAGATAGCACATGTGTGCTATCATTAATTTCTCATAGATAGAGTCCGAATTTCCCAAGTTTGACGAATGGCATATAAACAGTACCTTGTAGTAATAAGGTATATGAGCTTGAAACTGTATCTTCGCTATTCCTCTTGTATTTATCAACAATGATTGTGAAATCCGGTCGGCGAAATGATAGCACACCAAGCATTTTGTTTCCATTCCTTAGTATTTCTGTGTATTCTGAGTGGTGTAGACGTAGTGAAAAGTAGAAGAATTTCATTAGAAACCTTACAAATTTCGATTCAAACAATGGGACGTGGAAAACAGCTAAATAGTGAAGAGATTCAAACAGTTTTGAAATTAAAGAAAGAAAACTTTACTATTTCTAAAATTGCAAAAGTTCTCAGTAGAAGTCGGAAAGTCATTTATAATTTACTGAAAGATGTAAATAATTATGGAACAAAAAAAAGCAGTGGGAGACCTTCCGCGATTAGTACTCGTGAAAAACGTGCAATTTTACGTGCCGCGTCAAATTCGCTTCTCACGTCACGTGAAATTGCAGAAAAAGTTGGCGTAAAAACTAATCCTCGGAATGTCAGACGTGTACTACAACAATCCGCGCACATAAAGCGGATGAAATTAAAACGAAGACCAGCTCTAAAGCAGATTCACAAGGAGCATCGATTATATTTTGCAAAAGAACATATACGGTGGAACAAGAAGTGGAGGAAAGTTATATTTACAGATAAAAAAAGATTTAATTTAGATGGCCCAGATGGATTCAATTTTTACTATCATGATGTAAGAAAAAAAAAATTGTCACAAATACGGCGTCAAATGGGTGGAGGTAGCATTATGCTTTGGGCAGGTATTGGGTATAACGGAAAGACTGATTTAATATCAATTCGCAGCAAGATGAATGCTATAACCTATCGTAATTTGATACAAAATCAAATTGCAAAGTACGCAACACATATTGCGAGACAAGATTTTATTTTTCAGCAAGATAATGCTGCAGTTCACACCGCTAAGGTTGTGAAAGAATATTTTTCAACAGAAAATATTGCAGTTTTGGACTGGCCTGCATGCTCCCCCGATTTAAACATAATCGAAAACTGTTGGAGTAAATTAAGCAATGCCGTTTATAGAGAAAATAGGCAATTTGAAAGTATTAATCAGTTAAAAAAGTGCCTTGAAGAGGAATGGAGAAATATATCGCTGGATTATATTAGAAAACTATATCGTTCTTTGCCGAAACGAATGCTGGAGGTGGTGGAGAATAAGGGAGGATCCACACATTATTAAATTTTAAAAGGTTTTTTATTTTTGTACAATTTAGTAGATAATAAACACTACAACTTTTGAAAGTGTGCTATCATTTCGCCGACCGGATTTCACAATCATTGTTGATAAATACAAGAGGAATAGCGAAGATACAGTTTCAAGCTCATATACCTTATTACTACAAGGTACTGTTTATATGCCATTCGTCAAACTTGGGAAATTCGGACTCTATCTATGAGAAATTAATGATAGCACACATGTGCTATCTTTTTGTCCAAGGGTGTAGCTCGAAAGCGTCGTGGTATTAAATTTACCAACTTGACGAGTACTCTACTCGAATTATTTTTCCATTCTTCTAAAATAGCTCTCTTTAAATCATTTCTCTATGAAATACGGTGACTTGATATTTTTTATCTTTATTTGTAAGAATATGTACATATCTTTTGCTCTCATTTTTTTTTTTTTTTTTTTTTTTTACTAAACGATGTTCTACAGTAATTTTGTTAAAGTTAAATACTGTACGAATATTTCTTACACTGACTGTACAGACACTATCAAAGCGTGCCGTGAAATCCAAACAGTGTTCCTCGACCGTCGTCGCTATTGCACGATCGCAAACTTCGACTGATGTAGATCGTGTAACTGTTCGTATGCGTTTTAACGTTACGAATGTCTCGTAACGTCCCTTGAATTGACGCTTCTGTGAACAGCGAGTATGCTTTCAAAGGTAGAGCGAGGTAGAGCGGCCAAAATACCATTCTTGTCCTTATGCTGCCTCACCAGCCATCTTCTTATCTCTGCACTATGGTTTTATTGAGACACTGTATATTGTGACGAGTGGTACTCATGGTGTCATGTTCAGGCTATATCTAGCGAAGTTTAACAGAGCAGATAATGGCTGAAACCCAAACAATCCGATTTCCAAAATAGATACAAACGATGTTAAAAATTGTTATTATTTTTTCTATAGTAAATTTATCACCGTTATGTTCATCATTTATTTATATTTATACATATCACGAACTCCAGTTTGACTTACATAGTAAGCTAAGGACCTAACGCGTTGATATCTCGTTATTCCATATAAAAGAATATTAATACGTTGGTATAGGATCTATATCCATAAAATCTAACCATAATAGTCGTGACTCATAATTTTTTATACTTTGTGTATATTTTTTAACGTTTATCATAAAGTAAATCTTTATTACAGCATCGTACGACTAACATGTCAATTTCTACTAAGCTTACGGGAGTTGCTCGTTTGTATTCGTCTGACTACACTAGTCAAGTTTATTGTGCCAGTAGAACATTTCGTTCATAACGATGATTCTCTAATTGTTTAAAACAGTGTAATCATTCATGTAAGTAATTCCATTTCTTCACGATGTCAGGACACGAATAACCTCTGTATTTCTGCAATCTATCTGTTTCTCAAATGCTAATTCTGTTTACCTATTCAATTAGCTATTATTCTATCTACTGTTTTTGATCACAACGGACTCGCAAAGCATTTGCGAGGAAATAGACAGCGTTGCTGAACTACGTATAAAGGCTTTTCTGTTTCTACGTAATAATGCAAAGATTGCACATTGTACAAATCGTTTGAGAGGATTCAGCCTTTCGAATGGAAGCTTCTTATGCAAGATGGATCGCAATTCGTGGCACAAGCGGAGTGAGAGGAGTGATATGGTTAAAAATAAGGCGAAACTCGAGAGTAAGGAAATTACGTTATAGACGCGTGCCAGAAGAATAGTCCATTTCAATTTTAATCGAACTCGCTTTATTGTTTCAGTTGAAACGTTCCTCGCATATTGGTAGAATGCTAACAGATTGTCGAGACAATCTCTACCATGACACGGACTCTCTCTTCCTCTCAATGTCTCAATTAAAACAACAGACCAAATTTTATTTGTTACGTTCGTTGTGTTCATCGCCAAGCTCGAAGAATTAATTAATAATTAAGTATTGACCGCGAATAAGTGAAATAAGCGAGGACTGTGGCCTAAAAAGCAGAGGAAGTTACAATAGCAGTCTGTGATGAAATTCGTGAGGCTAATCACGTGTCATTCAGCGGATCTTCAAACGCGTTTCTCTCGAAAGCGAAACCACCAACTTAATCTTGTTATTTCTAATTCACTTTCATTCTGGGCCATAGAATTTCTCTGCTTCTACCATGCTTGCTGACGCAGGATGTATATTCTGCATTTTTCTTCCACATTATTTCTTATACACAGGCAGCACAGGTTCTTATCTCTTTCTATCTCATATGCAATTCTTGCCATTTCATTCTTTTAACGCTGTCCATTTGTTAATTGGCTTTTCCGTACTCTCGTTTGATAAATTTTTTGCCATGGAAACAGTCGAAGCTTCATCAAATTCAATATATTTAAAACACAATCTTCTTTCTTGTGACGTTGATAACTTTGCTCGCACTCCGATGCTGATGCATCGGAACGACAATTTTTTTTTTCTTTTTTGGACTACAGACTGGCTAACAATTTATTTCGTTCTTCCGCAATTTTTCTTGTGCAGAATTAGACAGGTAAATTTGAAATTATTTTATTCTCGACTTCCTTCGATATTGGGTTCACGTTTGCATAGAGTTTAATTTGTTATGGGTCCTAGGTTGTTGTTATGGGTCCTAGGTTGTTGTTATGGGTCCTAAGTTGTTGTTATGAGTCCTAGGTTATTATTATGGGTCCTAGGTTGTTGTTATGGGTCCTAGGTTGTTGTTATGGGTCCTAGTGACCCATAGTTTTACTTTAGAAAGAAATATCTTCAAGATATTCGCTTGTAATTGCATTATGTGTACAATATTATTAGTTTGAAGTGTTTTTTATAATCTCTGACGATTATGCCACTGAAACTCTCGTCAGTCGCATACTGAGTGTCGTGGCAACTCTCCACAGTTACTAATGGGTCATGTTGACCCAGGTGTGACAAAAGCGTATTCTTTGCTCAGATCGAACATATTTTATTTATGTGCAAATTTTCCATACAGATTCTTGTGCATTCACCGTAGAGGAACTCATTGAAATCTTTCTTATTTCCCTTTAAAATACATAAATCTACCTATCTAGAAATAAAATACAGAATTTTTGTACCTTTATGTTCGAATGACTTGACTTCTGCATATAATCCTCGGTTTTCTTATTCGAAAAATGCTCTTCTTCGACACGTCAAATAAATATCTTCTTTGAAACATGCATAGAAAACTACTTTTTCCCCTGGAGCACCACATCTCGAAAGCATCATGGTAGATGTTTAGCGAGGGAAACATAAAGAAGTTACCGCATAACTTTTCATAAAAATATCTCTCTTCGAAACTTGCAGGTGAAAAGATTTTTTTAAAAAACAAACGTTGTTTGTTAACCTTCCTCATGCCAAAAAATATTCTAGGACGTTCAAACTGTCCCCAAATTTTGTCCATCCAATATCACTGTCATTTTTCACTGAACAATAGCTACTTGAGAATCGAAAAGGGCCCCAGTGTCTGAAATAAGAGTTGATTTATTATCAGTGGAAAAGAAGAAATTTCAGTTCACCAGTAAGATCATCATCTTGTGGAATAATACATTTCTTCTGGTGGCAGTACTTTTATGAATAGCACAGTTTTGAACAGGCTAATTAAAAATGGCACCTTAATATTACCAAAATATCCATAAGCAGCGTAATATAAAATTTTTAGTAACAAAAATATATGTGCGTTTCGTACTGGCAAGTGGATGTTGAAATATTTCAATTTCGGATTAAAATAGACTTACGAAGTTTTCCAAAGGTTGCGTAACGACTTTATCGTCTGATTTCGTGTTTTGAAAAATGCTAGATAATAAAAAGGAGATTAGAGGGTATAAAGTCTGTGAGATGAAAAACAGAAATAGAAAGCAAACGATTTAACTCTTGAGAATTTCATTGCACGTGCCTATTGAGAGATTTTGTGATGTAAAATAACAGCGTGACTAATTGTTAAATGATAAGATATTTCACTGATTCCAGCTCGAATTGATGTGTTATTGGATGACGGTACAAAGACGTTAAATTGAAATCGAGTCTTTAAAAGTACCATATTTTCAAAGGAAATGGAAAATGTTTGATTACGTTGGAATTATAGGCACTTTACGAGCACTTAACGCAGCTAATGTGTTTTTCTTGCGCATCATGCTGTATCACACTATATATTCATGTGCATATCCAACAAATCAGAATTCCAATACTCATAAACCGAGCAGAAACGTGACGGTTGTCGAGAATAAAAAATTTATAGGAATAAACGTGAAAATATTTCTAAGCTACTATTGGGTTGGCAATTAAGCGACTGTGGATTTTGTCAATACCACCTAATGACAAAATCCATAGTCACTTAGTTGCCAGCCCAATATATCACGCTGTATTAATAAGAGACGATTTTTGCTACTAATTGTTACGTTTAAGACTACTATTCACATTGTATACTGATTTTCTACTAATTGCAAGTGCATATTTATCTTGTAACTTCTGTATACATTTTCTGGTTGCTTTCAAGTGTTACTACATTTAGATAAAAAAAGAAAAAAAAATAATACAGAGCTAATGAAATTTCAAAAAGTTTGGTATAATGTTTATAATATATTCATAAAAGAGTTCTGTGGAAAATGTTCGAATATTTTCGTAAACCACAGCGTATCGTGTTATTTGAAACAATGAAACTAAATTTAAATTTGTTCCGCTGGAAAATTGCTAACACTTAATGAGTGAAATTTCCGAGCTTATTAATTCAAGAATGATAACGAATCTGGTCATAAAAGATAAGTATATGTTAATAGAAATATTATTTTTGGTCTTGTCTTGAGCAGAAGCCGAAGAAACGTTTTAAAGAGTAAAAGGAATTGGAGGAAGAAAGAGAGGAAATTGAGAAATTTGAAATTCGATAAAATTTCGCGAAACAATTGAATCTAGGGGAACAAAACGACACATAGGAAAGGTACGTAAAATGCGTGTATCATGAACCATTGTAAACACAGGATATCTGAGAATAGAACGGTGACTACTCTCGACGATGTCTAAACATTTACTTGGACTGAAAATAGTTCGTTCAGGAATTGGAATTTCAGTCTATAAAACAACTCTTCTTAGAAAAATCTAGTTGCCGTACGTCAATCTATTTTCTCCCGAACTGTATAAATATCGAAATAAGCGAACGAAAAGGCGGATAAAACGTAGTGGCAGTCGCGTGTAACATTAAGGCTTGTTTTCTCCTTTATTCTTAATTAGCTTGATTTTAAGCAGTGCCTAAATATTTAAAACAGATTCAGCAATAAAATCTGATATTAGAATATGTATACGAATTTTTTTCCAATGTGAAATAATGGAAGAAAAAGTTCTGGCAATATCGTAATGTTAAAAAAGATTTCAATTTCATATATTGATATTCAATTTTATACATACATACATATATATATATATATATATATATATATATATATATATAATTGTACAATATGTATATTTCAATATATATTTCAATATGCGTATTTGAATATATATATCAATATATACATTTGAATATCTATTTGAATGTATATTTCAATATGTATTTGAATGTATATTTCAATATGTATATTTGAATATATATTTCAATGTGTATATTTCAATATATATTTCAATATGTATATTTGAATACCTATTTGAATGTATATTTCAATATGTATATTTAGACATATATTACAATATGTATTTTTGAATATACATTTCAATATGTATATTAGAATATATATTTCGATATTTATATTTGAATATATATTTCGATATTTATATTTGAATATATATTTCGATATTTATATTTGAATATAATATATAAATAAATGAATATGAATATATGTAGAATATACATATTTATATTCCAATATATATTTTAGTATATATAATTGAATATACATTTCAATATGTATATTTCAATATATAGTTTAGTACATATAATTGAATATATATTTCAATGTGTATAATTCAATATATATTTCAGAATGTACATTTGAATATCTATTTGAATATACATTTCAATATGTATATTTGGATATATATTACAATATGTGTATTTCAATATATATTTCGATATTTACATTTGAATGTAATATATGAATATATGAATATGAATATATATAGAATTTACATATGTATATTTCAATATATATTTCAATATATATTTCAATATATGTATGTATGGATATGTATGTATCCATCGTTGATGTTTATTTAAATTGTAGAATGTACATTTCATATTTTATTACGTTATTTTTATCAAAAATATATACAGTGACTCAAAAAAGTATTGGTACATTTATCATGAAAAGCTGTTATGTGTGTATATATGTGTATAAAATATTTTATATATATCTTACATGTTTTACATATAAATGTTTAAATATACATGTGTCATGTGTCTCGTATAAAACATTTTGAAATTTCATTTGCACTGTAATGAGACAGAACTGCAATGATCATATGAGCAACATCGATCTCGATTTGAAAATAAATATACACATTCGCTTATATTTTGTGAAAAATTAATATACGCTGTAAATAGTTAGTTAACATTCTGAAGCCTAGAACAAGTGTTAAAAATGATTCTATTGAACACTGAAACTTATTAATAGCGTCGGTGACTGCCTATTTAAACACTTTTGTGGTGTTTGCAAAATACGTATTTGTTATAAAATATTTCTATGTACATTTTAAGAATCTTTTAAGATTTAATAATTTTAAGAATCCTTTAAGATATTAATATAAGATACTAATATCATTATGACAGTCGAGTATCATTACAAATTTTAAAGTGTTTAGTATAACACACGTAATATGTCCATAAAAGATGTCGACAAGCACGAATATTCCCACTAATACAATTACTCAAATTTCTATACACTAACTCACTCGTGGTATCAATTTGTTACAAAAGCGATGTTTTGGCCAAATGTTTAAATCTCTTTGCAAGAGAAATAAAAATTTGTCAGCAAATAAATAAACATTTGTTTTACGAAACAATGGGAAATTGTTTGAAAGTACACAATTTTGTATTAAACAAATATTTAAAAAAGTTATTGGTTTCACCCATAGGATTATTCCCTATCGAAAAAATGGAAAGAAATTTGCCACCCCTTAGAAATATATAATCATTTTTGAGACCTAAATTTGCAGGTTTTTTGAATGGATTATTTATTATTAAAAAATGATCTGAGACACGCGACGAAAAAGAAAGGCTCCGTATATCATACTTAATAATGTACGAGAAACATAGTAGCCATATGAAACACTGAGGCTGTCGCCAACAGATTGCCATATATACCACAATAAATAAGTTATGCACATAGAAAGATTCGCTTACCGAAATATTAACGTAAAGGATGGTACGAGCCTCTGAAAATACAATGCTCATCTCACCTTCGTGGTATTCAGATCTGAATTGAATTGAAAGTAAACGATATTTTCACAGTCAAAGCATCGTGGGTTTAATTTTCTAAGGCGTGAGAACCAAAGGGTCTGACATCTTCGTTTTAGAGAAATTAAATAATGAAAATTTCGTTTGGACCTGACATACTGTCAGCAGAGGGTTCATTATTTTATTTCTTCTATTTATTTGTTCGTTTCATTGACCTTTTATCATTGTGTCAATTTGATACAACGCACATTAAGTTGCGAAAATGAGAGACGACTGAAGGTTAGAGGAAATTCAAAATGAGAGGTCTTAGGGCGGCTACATTCGGCTCGACAAGTGGTCGACTGGTGAGAAATTTGCTTTTTTTTTTTTATTTTGGTTTTTTACAATTTGTTCTTATGGACATTTGGTAAAGTGTTATATCTTATTGGTGAAAAAAAAATAAAATAAAAATAAATATAGCATGTGGGTGGCTACCCCCAGCGGGGTGCCAGCTTCGTTTTTTCTAAGTTATATCTTTTATGCAGAAATTTGAGTAAATCGCTTTCCGTAAATGCAAATTTGACCGGCCAAATGGTCGACTGGCAAGTAACAGCAAGCAAAGAACCCTAGTTGACCAGGCAATCCAAAAAGTTGGATTCAATGGACTGAACACAACTGAGTTTTACCAACATACACAACTAAATTTTCCTATGCGCACATGAGAACTGTACCTTGCCAATTGGCCGTTTGAGCGCTTGATTATTCAACCACTCAACCGTCCACTAAGCTAGTCGAGTAAATTTATATTTGCGCAAGGCGATATCCTCAAATTTCTCGCCAGCCGACCATTCAGTCGACTCGTGTGTAGCCGCCTTTAGCGACCTCGGTCGGAGAGTTTTGGAGGGATCACCTTTCTCCTTATCTCCTTTCTTCAGAGGAATGTTGTTGTTACGCCCTGATCCTTTCCAAGAAAGTGCACTTGTTTAGTTAAACTACAGCTATTCGTGTACTCGATTGAAATTTCGTTAATAAATGGAGTTACATTATCATTTATGCTGAAAGTGGTATCTATAGCCTGTTCAAACAGTCCACATACTGATAATCAAAAACAAATGATATTGAAATTAAACAATAGCATTTTGTTTTCCCTGTTCTTATCGAGAAACAAACATGTGTATTAAAGCATAAAGCATAGATTTCAAATAATTAAAATTTGATGAATTATGCAGTTCGTTAATTTTGCAAGTGGTGTAAGTCCATTAGCCATCCTGAAGAAAGACATTTGTCAAATTAATTCTCTAACAAACTATTTGTGTAATGGGTTTACGTCCACTCAAACATATAGAAACTAGGATTTTTCGATCAATAGAAACATGAACACTTCGATATCTCAGAATCGGATATCCTAACAGTTACAACTAAAATGACTAAAAGTTGCAGTGTAACAATTAGTAGATGAGTTTGACTGACTTTGGTTATGAATAACCGTTATAGATTAAAACTTGTTTGGTTACCGACACCACCATAGATGAGGGAACTTCTTTTTGGTTGCCCATAGCCATTATGTATTACAGAAAAAGATGAGAAAGAGAAAGAAAAATGATATTTTTTTTTTGTTGTCGATTCATAAAAGTGTTAAGGACAATTGTTATTTTTGGCGCATCAAAATAAAAGAGAATAGTCTTACACCACTTTCAAAATAAGTGGTCCATATGGTAATTATTATTTTTCTTTTGTAGTTTTATTATATTTATTATATATACGTTATATTTTGCATATATTTGCATATATGTGGATAAAAAATTGCTTGAGGAGAAATATGTAGCGTCTAAATCGATACGAACCGGCCAATCTCTTTAGATACACAAAACCTCAGGTTTTTTTAATGTTAAAAGTATAAACTTAATTTCATTTTCCCAAGATTTTCTCAGTTTTTTCAATTTCATTTTTTCAATTGCAATATTATATGATCGAATTAATAATTTTTGTTTCGCAGTGTATAGGGTAACTCTAGCGTGAAAAAATAAATATATTATTCGTATCCAGGTCTAAATTAATCAATTTCTCATAAACCTAACAAATTTTTTAATAAGACTTTATGGAAAATGAAGCTACATAACATAATTTTACCCCATATTTTCGACTGATATTTTTACATGGAATTACTGGGACACCCTGTACATGTACTGAACGAAGGTTTCGCATTTCCTATAGCGTGTAGCTACCATATTTCGTCAGTCGTTCTTTTGCCTTTCTATAACGCCATCTGATACTTTGTAACGTACGACGATTACACAAGCATTTTGACAAATTGCAAATCTTTTGTGAACAGAAATGCTACACGTTTCTCATCGGAACAATATGGTGCTTGTCAGTTCTATGATTGAGAAACAAATAGTGAAAGAATGTAATTGGACGTACTCTATACATACATTCACTTGAATTGGCACCATCTGGTTTCCAACTATCGTTGTAAAGTGATGCCAATGAAAAAAAGTTCTGTCGATGAAAAAATTGTCCGATATTACCGAAGTAAAAAAGTTTTCGCACAGATAGAATTGTAAACTGTAATAATAATGAGAATATTATATTATAATATATAATATATAATAATGAAAATAATAATATTGAGAAAATCGTAAATTGTTATTTTGGAATAGCATCTTGCACTGCACTGTAAAGTGGAATTTATACTGCGTCTCAAATAACTGTAGAATCGTTCTTGCAATTCTTCTATACGTATAACACGACATAATCTGATTGGAGGTATTTCAAAATGGAATAAATGATTAAAATTATTAAAAATATAGGTACTAAGTTACTGTTACAATTTCATTTTATTGCGTCCTGTACATTCATATAATAATGTTAATTCAATGGAATTAGCACCCACATGTTACTCTTAGCAGTTAAAGCAATTTTCTGGATGTCCTACACACCAAATTGCAGGAATCTACCATGGATTATTTGACAAAAAGAAAAAGAAATCGCATTCTAAGTTCAGTCTTTCTATAATAAAATGTTCTGTACATGAATATGCTAGTTATAGTTATGAAACAAAAATTAACTATACTGGATGTTCCAAAATATGTAGGAGATATGTGCAAGGTCGATCCTAGACATCAAAACGATAAAAAGATTTAGATACAAAAATGTTGTTTGAGGTTTATCTCCCAAGTTATAAACAATTTTATGCAACAATTTTATATAATTAGTTGCCGCAATCCAATGAATTAGCTGACTGGCCAATCGTCCACAGACATGCGATCGCAATCAATCCGCATACGTTTTTCGCGGAAAATCCATAGCAAAATGTATGTAGTGTGTACATTGTAATGCATTATCTGGCGATATCATGCGGACAATGACGGAAAGTGTACACAACTGCAGAGCAACGTTACCAGATTGAGGGATGTAAGGGAAACATTCCTCTGGTGGTGGGGAAAGTAGTATAGTTGATGAACTAGTGACGTCGTGACGCGGGAAACAGTGGGGGCAATATGACATCATGTTATCGTTAAATTAAGAGAACCATCTGGCAACATTGTTACAGAGTTGCCAGGTGTAGGGAAGACGCGACGTCAAGTAGACCTACACAAGGTATTTCACCTAACTTGACCATCTTAAATATCTGGTTTATTTTTTACGCTAGGAAAAAATATCAGAGGAAGAAAATAATCGGTTCGAAGGGGGAAATGTGGTGGTAGGCAGAAAATTTTCTCAAGGCCACTTTTTTCGCGATTTCGAAGTCATCGAAGTATCTTTAAACGGGACTACATATTTTCATTACGACAGTCTTATAGCGCATAAAAAAACAAATTCAACAATGTGCAATATGTTAACCTTTATGTGGCCTTCAACGAGAAAATCATGTTTGTATAGAGAGAAGGTTGAGGTAGGATTTGTATGTTTCAGTGCAGAATATTTATTTCAGAAGGTGCTCAAAATGTGCACCATTAATCCCAATACACTTTTGGAGACGGCAAATGAATGATTTCTCTACATTTTCAAGTACTTCTGTACTGTACTCTACATAATAGATAAGCTGCTGATTGTAAAGCAATAATCGTGTTGATATGATGCTTGTAAACATACTTCAAACGATAGAAGAAGAATATGAACGTCCGTTTATAAGCACCACGAACAATTACACGGCACACTGTTCCAATGAAATTGAGATTCTTTCATTTACTGTCCCCGAAATCATTGGCATTGAGAATATTGGTATTGAAATTAAGATCAAACATTTTATGATTTTTTCATTAAAGGTTACTCGAAGATCAACATATTTCAAATCGTTGAATTTGTCTTTTTATAAGATATAAGACTGCTGTGGTGGAAATATATCTCGTTTAGAAATACTTCGATGACCTTGAAATCTCGAAATAAAAAAATGGCCATGAGAAAATCTTTTTGTCTGTCACCATTTACGCCTTTCAACCGAACATTCCCTTCTTCTGGTATTTCTTCCTACTGTAAAAGATAAGCAAGATATTTAAGATGGTGAAGTTAGGTGAAATACACTATATATATACACACTAATACGACTCATGCACACCATGCGGCGGATTATGGTACTAATCGGTAATTTCGAAGCACGTGGAACGTAGACGCGTCTATAAACGTGATTTTGAGTTCATGGATGTTTCACTCATGTCTGCAGACAATTGTCTATCAGTATGAACTAGGCTTAAGTGAAATAGAGAGAAAACATCGTCAGCTGATCCATTAACCATCTACTTGTGTATTGTTTTATCGAGGTTCCAAGACGAGTAAGAAATTAGACAAGACAAATATTTACTACTTTTGCATCGCTATAGTTTCAAAATGATTATATCTTGAAAAATTGAAATGTTTTTGTTAACGAGGATATGCTGACCATTTTGTTCATTAGTTTCTTCCTTTAATACTTATTCCTTGCAGTATTTGTTGTGTGTATTGTTACGACGTTGGAAAATTTTATTAATAGTGGATACTTTGTTACTATAGACATTGACAATAGCATTGCTAGATTTCGAACTGCTATTAGAAACTCAGATATAGGGAATGATCCAAGTAGGATGTATCTTTAATTTAAGAGTTTCTTGAATTATAGAGGGATTATAAAATGAATGTAGTTTCCTTTCCTAATGATCATCTTTTTGAAATTGCATTTTAATATTTTACAAATAACTATTGTTACGTTATAAATAGACAGCGATAACAATTTGTTCTCTCTTGCTTCAAGGAAGACAATTAGGAGAAGACAATAAGCATTTCTCCAAGCTTGGCTGGAGGATGCAAAATCTAAATCCTGGTTTGAAAAACGGGAAAATCCATACAAGGCAAAATGCATAGCTCGCGACAGCATTATTTCACTAATATTTTAATGGCAAAATATAATGTGAAAAATAATAATAAAATATTAAATTTTTTATTATTATTAACAAAGTGGGAGATAAAAGAGAATTGGGAAAGCATGGAAGAAAGTAGAATGCATAGCACGATTATGCAAAAATAGAAAAGAAGAAAAGAAAGGAGAAGAAATTTATGAATCATTAAGAAGAAATTTTGAGTATATCGTAAAATTTCAAACATCAAATATCGTACGCCCTCAAAAAAAGCAAAATTTTAGCTGTCAGTAAAAAAGCCATAAATAAATCCGCCTTTTTAGGAATAAGAGAAATATTGCGAGGTAAATGCTTTTCTGTTTTAATAGTTGAAATCACAGACATATCCGATAAGGCAATTTTACGTTTTTTAATTCGTTATGCTCACAAAGAATAGGTACACGAGATTTAATTATCGGATTTGATTGGAATTATAAAATGTACAGCGGAAGATTCTGTACGAATGTTTTCTATATTCCTGAACAAAATACGATTTGTCTATAAATAACATCGTTGACGTATGCGTTGACAATGTGAATCTAATTACTAGTTTATTAAGAGACAATGATGAAATTTGTGTCTTCGGACGAAATATCTGTGCAATATACTTTATTGTCCGAGGCGCCGTTTTCGAGAAAAACTGAATTTGAAAATTTGTCAAGTATACTTAAACTAGGCTAATATAATTAGGTGTAAGTAAATAATCGATAAGAGGTTATTCTATACGCGTAGGTAAGTTAAAAAAGTAGAACAAAAATTTTTCCATTTACGGTACGATTTCAAGGTCGTTTTCAAGAAAATAGGGTTTAGTCGTGTTTAGTTAAAAATTGGCCTACTACGCGCTTATGATAAATTTTCGCACTCATTTTTCTCGAGAATAAATCGTCTTGGGAAAATATTTTGCCCTGTATTTCTCATTTATTCTCACGTGTAGAATAACTTTCTGTCGATTATTTGTTCCTGTCCAGTCCAGATTTAACTATGTATGTTCAAGCATGCTTGATAAATTTTCAAACTCGATTTTCTTAAGCACGAAGCTTGGGACAAAGAATTTTACTCTACGTTTCCAAGTTGCCTCTGCACGTAAAATAGCCCTTTAGTCGATTAATCACGTTATACAGCACACCCTATGTATACTTTGGTCTCAATAATTATTCAATTGTCATTTGTTCCTCTTACAGTGAATATGATCTGTCCTTTTTTGGAGAAACATTATTTCATGTTATTAAATATATTATCATTATTAAACATTATTATTTAAATTGTGCTATAATTTGATATTATATCATATTATTATTATTATTATTACATCTTATCGTTGTTTATATCATATGATATTTATATAGAATATATATATTATTATATTTATAATATAATTATAGTATATATTATAATATTTATAATATTATCGCATCGTTATTTATATTATCTGACATCTATATATATTATTATATATAATATTATATTATATGATATATATAATATTCTATATAGATATCATATATTATAATATATACTTTATATATATCATATAATATAATATTATATTTATAATAATATATTGTATATATGATATGTATTTAATATTTATAAAATTTATATTCTAGATATTAAAATATTATTAATAATATTGATATTATCTAATATATATAGATATGATATAATATAATGTTGTAATATATTAATAATATAATAAATATAATAATATTGATATATTAACATAATATTATATTTATAATAATATATTGTACATATAATATATATGTAATATTTATATTCTAGATATTAAAGTATTATTAATAATATTGATATTATATAATGTGTATAGATATGATATAATATAAATAACCATACGATATAATAATAATATGATATAATATCAAGATATAACTGAATTTAAATAATAATGTCACATATCAAAAAAATTATATAATATGTATAATATAATAATAAATATATACATGTTATTATCATATTATATCATATTAAGTGCATTATATCAGATTTTTAAGTTTCTCGCTTTGTAGTTATGAGATGCAGTAAAAATCAATTCGAATCGAGAAATATATACCGGGTGTCCCAGTACTGATAGTACAATCGAGCAACAGAGGGATCTACATAAAAAGATATGTCTAAAATACAGAATACATTTTTTTACATTTGACGCTTCATTTTCGAGAAAACTGACTTTGAAAATTTGATTACTATATGTAAATTTGGACAGTTACCGATTAGATACGAGTAAACCACTAGCGGGAGATTATTCCATCTGCGAAAATATTTGTTCATTTAAGACATCGTTTTCAAGGAAATAGAGTTTGTCCGGTATGCACGTATTTGATCAATTCTCAAATTTTATTTTTTCGGAAACGAAACTTTCTATGGAAAAGTTTTTTCCTGCATTTTTGACCTACTTTCAGTCGAATAACTTCCTGTCAATTATTCGTTTCTGTCCCGCTCGAAATTTAATCGAGTTCGACTACACTTGACAAACTTTCGGGATCGATCTTCTCGAAAACGAAGCGTCGTATGAAACAAAACAATTTTATTCCGCATCTTCGATTTGCTTTTTCACGTAAAATCACCTTCTCGCTGATTGTACCATTAATACCGGGATACCCTGTATATCATATCCATGAGTAGCATCTATGTACACTGGAAACTCCAGTATTCGAATTAATGGAATGATATAACTGATCAGATGAGGAATTGTTCGGATAATAGTAGTATCTTTTCATAATTATTTAAGGAAATTGCACTGCTTAGTTGCCTAAATTACAGCTGCTCGAGTACTCGAGAGCTAGTAATTAACTGTAAGGTTAGATTTAAGGTTAACCACAAGAGAAGATTGGTTTCTCGTTTGGAACATTATAGTTTCTTTATATCGAAAAGAACGGTAATTAGCTGGTTTAATTATTCGTAAGAAAAAGATCTAGACAAATTGAAGATTTACGAAGAATTTTCGAGATTTAACAAATTTCTACAACGTGTAGAAAAGAAAATTATCATCTGTTGTCAATTAGTCATATCCACCGAGCAAATTTTATAAGTCAACATCACATCTTTGTTCACCATTTTCTGCTCTTTAATAAATAAATCAGAGCAGTGTTTTAAACACCTCAACGCAGAAATTAAAGTATACAATAACAAAGAACTAGGTATCCTAACAGTTCTAACCAAAACGACTAAAAGTTGCAGTATAGGAGTTAGTAGATAAGTTTAACTGATTTCGGTTATGGATAATCGTTATGAATAACCAAAGTATTATTGGTTACCGATAACCACTATCGACGACAGAATTGTTTTAGTTACCGATAATCGTTATTGTAAGAATTTTTTTTGGTTACCCATAATCATTATACATAAGAAAATTGTTTTTGGTTGTCGATAACCATTATCCGTAACATAGTCCTTTTTTAAGTAACCAATAATTAATATTTGTGACGGAATTCTTTTTGTTTACTGATAAGTATTATCAACGGCAGAATTATTTTGGTTACCGATAACTGTTATGACAATTTCGTTTTGATTTCACGTAATCGTTATATATAAGAAAATTGTTTTTGGTTGTCAATAACTATTATCCGTAACATAGTTCTTTTTTTTTGTCACCATTGATTATTATTCGTGACGGAATTTTTTTTTTTGTTACCGATAACCTCTATCGATGACGTAACATTTCTTTTTGATTACTGGTAATCATAATCAGTAACGGAATGTTCTTTTCGTCATCGTCAGTTGTTAATATTAATGATAATCAGTATCTAACCTAACGGCACTAAAAACAAATTCTCTATTCGTTTTTTATATCCAATTTTCTTAACTTGTTAAATGGGTAAAACAGGTATATTCACTTCAGTTAATTGTTCGCTCGGTATGCCAAGTAACCAAAAAGGAATCTTTTATCGATAATGGATAATGGTAAGCAAAAAAAAATTCTTCCTTGCTAATGATTATCGATAACCAAAAACATTGTGATCGTTTATAATGACTGTTTGTAAGCAAAATCAATTGAAATAATCTACTGATTCTTATATATGCAATTTGTTTCGTTTCGGTTATAACTGTTATGGTCCTAGGTTCCAACATGGACGCCCTACTTTTGAAGTGGTAATTCTGTCCACGAAGGGCATAAAGTAAAACGAATGGAGGAATGAATGAAATATTGGTTGAATGCAGTGGTGATCAGTAGAATCGCAGTATCTAATTTTCCACATCTGGTGAAAATACATTTTTCATTGAAATTTTAAAGCCTACGTGACATCGAGGTTTCCCACAGTCGACGTGAGCAGCGTGAAGCAAGTGTTGGCTTACAAGTGCAAGGAGAACTCGACGGCACTCAAGATGAAATCTATTAGATACATTTGGTGAGTCCAATTTAATTTTCGATTTATCTTCTCCAATTTTTTTTTTTTTTTATTTTTCCTTCGATCGTAAACCGAGATTTTCAGTTATTGCACTTCATCAACGAGAACTTATTAAATTTTCATTCGAGTGTCATCGACGTTTGAAATGAAATGAAAATTTGCTTTTCGCACGACAATTATAAAAATCCATGATGTTAAAATAGGTATAGAAAATTATGCACTTTTATTTACTAGCGAAAAGTATTTTCTATTAATTATATATTTGCGAATATCGTTAATAATATTATTTCCCTACGATTCTGAATCATTAATCGTTATAATAGATTAAACCAGTAAATATGGTAGATCAAAACCAGTAATGGTTTAAAAAGCTGCTGTAACAAAAAGAACGCTGTGCGTTTGCATTTAAAAGTGGTATTTAAATCGTTTGCGAGGTTTAATACCCAATAAATGAAAATGTAAATTCTGGCACTTTTTGTCGGCGTAAGCCTTCTCATATTTGCATAAAATTGTTTCTTTCAGCCTGCGAGGCGCTTTGACTTTTAAATTAAAGATTCAGGGCATAAAGAAATGTTTTCCATTACTGAAAGATACGCAGCATTTACTACATTAATGTTCCGCAGAATTTTAAAAATGTTCCCTTATTCGGATAGGATAAAACGGAAATAATAGTCTTTCTAATAATCTGGTAGTTACAAACTTTTGTTATATCTTCAGATACACAATTTATATTTATATTATTTTTTGAGTGTACTCATTGAACGCGGTACATATATACAGTCCTAACTTAAAATTTTGTTAAGATGTAGACTTATCCTATTTGACATTTTGGTTCTAATATTGAGTATAAACGTGTTGTAAATAGAAGTAGTATAATTGAAGTTATTGTGGTATTTCATCTTTCTAAAACGATATCCGATCAATACTTGTTTGTTTCTATTCTACGTGTTACGTAACGTTAATTAGAAATTTTCTTATATAATACCTGATGGCCATATAGCAGACACACGATACAGGTATACCTAAACAGTGTTAAGCCGGTTACACGCGTAACTATATACTTTATATACTAGTATACTAGCAGTATACATATACAAAATTTCACAAGTATACACGAGCGTGTGTATGATAATATTGCACAAATATTTTCATTGTACGAGAAATATAAATATGTTTAAACATCCATACTTGTACAAGTCGTGTGTGTGCAAGTGTACTTTAAGCCTGTTGTACATGTAACTGCACACTTGAGCGGTGTACATGTACCAATTTGATGCACAACTATACCTGAATAGTATTAAACCGGCTACACACGTACATAACTGCATATTTGAGCGATATATATACGTACAAATTTATTGCACAAATATAGATGAGCGTGTATATTTTAATATTGTACAAGAATTTGAACTGTATAAGTAACATGAAAATGTTAGAATTTATATTGAGAAACTTAGTAGAGGCGTGACTTAGTTAACCCTCTGGTGGTAAGATTGCAAACTACTGAAAGCAGTCTAGTCAATTAGCTGGTTTATTTATATTCCAAACACTCAATAGCTTTTAACAATTTAAAACTTGTTTAATATTCTATGAAGTAGTCTTTTTTTTCTTTTCAAGTAGTCTTTGTTAATATACTAAGTTCTGTTAATTGGAGAGCTTGGAAGACTAACTGATGGAATTGTAGTGTTCTTTAATGCGACTATTTAGGAGGAAAAATTTAAATAAATTTCCTATACGACTTCTTAAGATTCATGAATTTTATGTCCAGTTCTATTTATGATTGCAATGATACTTACCTGATGGAAAAAAATCTTTTTTTGTAAAGTGTAATGAGTATACTCTTATAGATAGTGATACACTTTTGTCCATTGTTATAATTTTAACCGATGCACTGAAGCGGTCAATAATTTCCTCTTGACTTAATTTATTTTTTAGTTACACTGTAGGTTTTCGGTTCCCCGAAGAAAATGATAAAAGCGGACAGCGTCATTTTTACACACAACTGTACACACAACAATATATATTATTTTTACTTAATTCTAGAAAAAGTTACATCGCGTAAATTTTTATAATTACGTAAATAATTATACGACTGTTATTATACTGATCAATTCGCAGGCATTAAAACGAATTTAAAACACGTTCTGTACAACGTGTCCCTTTAAATATTGGTGATCGTATCGGTGATAGATACTCGATCTATTCTCGATAGTTCAATTTTTTACTACTAGTTGGCGTATCGAAATTCTCAGTTTCCTAATCATGTATTACCATTGCAGTCAATTTTGCCTATAATGTGCGTGTTTAATAGCGCATGCGTCGATATTGGTTGCCAACCTAACCGAATCCAAACCTTTTGTTTCTAGTTTTATATAAACGTATGTAAATTAGGCGATGTGATAAACATGTCGCCTATGTTTGTAGTTATGTCACAGATAGACACGTACCTATAGACATAATTCATTCTTACGCACTAAATTTATACACGTATACCGCTCAAATATACAGTTACGTGCATAGTGGATTTGGCTGCACTGGAGTATTTAGGCCTACGTCCATTGGGTCGTATAATACAACATGGAAAAGCTTATGAGTAGAGGAATCCAATATTGGTCACAGCTACTGCAAATGTAAACGTTCTATTCTATTTATATAAACTCTCTATTTAGAAAATATGGGTTAAAATGTGCAAACCTGCCAGTAGAATAGTCTGAGCTAAATCTAATTCGATCTGACAACATAACCCAACTCTACAGTAATATTATAGTAAGACCCATATAAAAACCAACGATATGTGCTATCATGAAGTATCATTTAACACACAGGGAAATATGTGCGATCGATGACTATTTGTCACAGTGAATCTACTTTTCAGTCGCAATATTTGTTTCTCTTCCACCTTTTCATTACAATTTGTCTTGTTCCATTTTTGGTAATACTTTTTTATCATTTATGATTTGGTATCATGCTAATACCAATCCTTTGTAGAATGTTGTTCCACGACTGTTGCTTCTCCATAATGTATTTGAATCCATGGGATGCTACTTACTCGTCCTCTGTTAATTTTGTTATTCGAGTGCTTTTATATTCTTCCTTTGTATCTTTTAATACAGTTTACTATCTCCTCGGACAGAGTTGGTATTTTTCTCTCTGTGGATTCTTATTTCTGGTTCACATGTACATAGTAACAAATACACTTAAATGAAATAAACTTTCTGCAAGAAGAATGCATTTTTTATCGCAATTTGACCTATATTTTCTGAATGGCATGTTCGCTGCTAGGATGGGGTGACCTTGACCACCTTTACTGGATTCCTCTGCTCATGAGTTTTCCAGCTCATTGGAAATTGGTTGGTGTATCGTATGGTCCAATAGAACTATACATTACAGTACTGCCGGTTTAATAAGTCCATCAATTTAGTTAAAAGAAAAAGTGCAAAATTTTTTGCTTGCTATGTTGCTGATTCTGTAACGGGTAACTGAATACATTCTTAGGAAACGTTTCTGCTGATCTACGTAAATACGTAGGTCTTTCCCTTTTGCAATAATCTTTCCACTATGATGCTTATTTATGGTATTTTATGATTCGCATATTTTTTGAAAATGCAGTCATGAAAGGAAGCTTCACTTAAATATCATATAATAAATGAAGAAGAAGAGGGAAGCAAAATCGACTTTTTGAAAATAATGCAACGAGATTCTTAAATAATTATTCGACAGCATTCTAAAAAGAAAAAAACGGTTCTTTCGTGAAAGGGTAAGAGAATATCGCATAAAACATCAGTTGCTTTTTTTAAAATAACATAAAATATCCTTACCTCGATTAAAAAAAAAAAAACAAAATTTAGATTCCTTCCATAGGTGGTCTTAAATTTTTGCACGTACCGTATGTTTGTATAATATCAATTTGTATAGTAGCGTAATTAAAATTACCTGTAAAAATGAAATTGTTAGTTTTCAATGGAAGCAAGTTGAATTAAAAATGAGAATCGCAATTTTATTTCTCAGTGAATGGAAAAACTCAACAGCAATATTAATTTGAATTAACACATTATATTTAAATTGATATTTAAACCATGAAAAATGAATTTGGTACTTTCCTGTTTTTTATTTTAGATTTTAATTGTATATTAGTGAAAGTAATAACTGAATTTAACAGAAGCAGTTACGATAAACGAGTTAATTTATATAATTTATAACAATAACTATTCTTTTAATTCACTCACAAGTATCACTAAAGAAAGCTAATCAAATTTATTTATAAAATGAGCATAAGATTTGCTGATATAAAAATATGAATTTTCTTTATTATAATTTTTTAGAAATATTATAATTATAAATATTCCAAAAATTCCGGGAAAATAGCATTTTTTTCTAATCATTCAGAAAAATGAATCAAATTTTCAATGAGTATTTAATCATCCATCTGCTTACTGGGTCGTTTTCGACCAGTAATTTTAAGTCATTTTTCATTCTTCCCACATTTCTGTTTCAATTTTACTTTGTTTAAAACGACTGAGGTAAACGAGGTAACAATAAAAACTACTGGATGATGTTTTAGAAGCTTGAAAGAGTCTTCAGAATTTTTTTTGCATCTTTTAAAACACAAAAATTTAATAAAAAAATTGCATGGATTTAAATGACCCGGCATGGAGATGAAGTCAGTAAAGTGAAGATGAAGGATAAATATATTATTATTTATATTAAATAATACAAAAAAATCCTATTAGCTTTTTTTACTTTATTATTATTCACTTTAACTGACCGTTTAAATTACGTTTATTTTCCCTTGAAAAATCAATAGTTGATTTTCCACTACATGTCACTACATTCCACTACATTTCCAATTATATTTACCAATAAATGCAATTATTGTCGCTGAACGATTTGCTTATACACATGTTTACACACGTTTCTGTAAAAAACAGGTTAATACGATAATTTCTATATTATTAGTTGATTATCGTAAATGGGCATCAAGTAAAATAAGAAAAATTAACGTTTCCTAAGTGTTTTCCAATGAAAAATTAGTATTCCTTGCAATTAAAAATTTTGTACACATTCAACTAATAGCACAAATGTTAGATACATGAAATGCCCAAGACTATTTATATCATATTCTATTGCAGTAATTTAGAATTTATGCTATTTCTATTCAGAAATTCTGTGAAACTTCAGACTGTTACATTAATATTTCCTTAATTTAAAACGATAGGTACGCGTTTTAATTGAGTTCAATAATCGCATCCCACCATTCAGAGGAAGTTATAGTTAAGACTGTTCTTTCTTTCTGATTAATCGTAAGCTTTTTAAAATTAATTCCTACGTATCGCTCGTGATACAGTTAACTAATTTCATTAAGGAATCTTGTGCAGTAATTAGTTTAGGATCCAACGATATTAATTGCAACGAAGAATGCTTTGAAACGAATCGCATTAATCACGCTTGTATTACGGACAACATGAAGTACTTGCATATATTGGATGTTTCATAATAAATGGGCAACATTTGAGGGACAAATTCAGCATCGCTAAAAAAGGAAAAATAAAAGATAAAAAAGATTCCTATAATACCGTACAATATATACAATGGGTTGTTAAAAAAAATGTCCAAGAATTTAAAGGCTTATACTCACTAAGAGTATTTTTTATTTATTTAAAATTTTAGTAGGTGCTGAGTATACGATTGATTTCAAGTATCTCCACAATTAACCAGTTAACTGTTAACGCATTGTTCACACTATATACAATTTTTAAATTTTGTATTTGTTCGTTTTATTTCCTCTTGGCGTCTAAATATTCAAAACATCCTAAAATTTACGAATATATTTTAGTGTTCGCAAAAATTGCAATTTAAACAGTATACGACGAGTATACTCGTCAAAAACAGCTAATTGGTTAAAAATCCAATGGATGGATGCACTGAAATGCAAGGTAGTTACTTTTAGCATCTCCTACGAAGGTAATTTGATACGAAATGACAGAATGTTAAACTCGCTATATCTCGTAAACAGTAACTCATAATTTCTAGTTTTTTAATTATTGGTAAAGCAATTGTTTCTTGCATGTACTTTCTATTGGTAGAGACCTATAAGTGAACTTTAAAAATTTACCACGTGAGGGCAGTTGTGTTGCTATTGCATCATCACGAAACTGTAACAGTTTAGTCGAAAATCATACTGAAAAATATAATTAGAAGCTATCCAATCACCCAAATACTTTCACAAACGATACACAGCCGGCCTATCCTGAGGAGATTAATTTAAAAAACATCGAAATAATTCAACAATTTAAGAAAAGGTAGGGGAAACATATAACTATAAATTGTAAATTAGTACAAATTGTGAGAGGTTATGCAATGATATATCGTACTATTCTTTACATTTAATACTACATATGTATAATAGGAAATAATTAATATTCGAGCACATTAGTCCTCGCATTTCCCACATGCGTTTCACGTATACCAACCTCCAAGCTTAAAAATAATTCTGCAAAAATACGTTATATAAAATTACCGAATGTCTCCAAGACAAATTGTCATTTTTACAAAGAAGGTATGGGAGAAGATAACAATTCGTGTTCCCTAAAATAGTGACTTTCGGGTATTATTATTATCAGTATTTTTCTGTTGTCGAATTAGGTGCTGAATCCGCCCCTTAAATATCGCCAATTTATTACGAAATACCGTGTATATAATCTTTATGTATTTCATGAATGTCTTTTATATATGTTCCTTAATACTATAACCTTCTATAATATAGGTATCTACACTGCCGACCATAAGTACGTATTAGGACACATACTCGTTATATTTATTGAGAAATTAGTGTAACTAAATTTACTTCATTTAGTAAACCTTATGAGACACACGAATAACAAAATTTCTGATAAAATAACTAGAAAATAAAATCTGTGGTAAACAGTCAATTTATACCAAATATCAGCAGCTGTCCTAACATATACACGTACTTAAGGCTGGCAGTGTACCATAAAATATTTTACACAAATGTTTTATTAAATATATGTAAATGAAAGGATACCAAAACAGGGAAAGGAAAAGGAGGAGTCTGGAAGGGTTGATAATATTTGTTCGCAGTGAGAGACAGGAAACAGAAAGATCACCAAGGGCAAATCCCGAAGATAAGTGAGAGGTGGTAGAAGTGCGTTGAACGTGCAGCCATAATCGAACAACTTCGCAACGTTCAATCGAATCTGGGGACTTCTTGCGGCTTGCGACTAACCTTCTTGCTTCGTCCTCTCTCGGCATCGACATCTTGAAAATTACCATTTTCGATTAAATTGGCTCGCCGTTTAATCTGGCCGTGGTTAATATGTCACATAACCACTGAATTACTCGAAGGATTCGCTATTGTTAAAAAGTTCAAGAACTTGGAGGGATCAATGCTGTCGTGTTAATTCAAATAGGCGTATCTGGTCGAAAGGCGATTTTGAGAAAAGTGTCTTTCAATATTTAACAACCAGGCATCGATTTCACATACGTCCGGGATATGAACTGTTATATCTTCAGTTTTAACGCAGATATGACTTTCTTATTTGCTATACATACAGGAAAACTATTTTTCTGCTGCCTGACAGCAATGACTTGATTTTAGCGGAAATTGCAGATATGCCTTTTTGACGTAACAAAGGCAGAATGGCAAGATTGATATTTTACCTTCGATGAAACAATGCCGAGACTATTTGGACAGTTAAAGCCGTTATAGGATCAATTGGTTGATTGCTTCAGAATATCAGATTATTATGGTACATGATGTAGTTCAATTACGTGAAGAGTTGAAAAATCTTCAAAGGTACGGGAAGAACGTCTCTTTGAGAAAGAACGTGACGTCTTAAATCGCGTAATTTCCAAATTTCCATAATTTGGATCATGTCAAGGTTGTCCTTATGCCTTAAACCGCCGTGTTTTAAATTAGCACCGCTAGGATCGGTTGAAAATTATACGAATCAATGATATTACCTTCGTAAATTATTATTCGTTTAAAAAAAATAATTAAAACATCCGACTATCGTTATTAATAACCGAGCCTTAAATTTATCAACTCCAATTTCTGAGTGTTGAATACAATTCGTAAACGAAGAGCTGATAAAATGTAAATAAAATAACGAAAAGTATCGTGAACTTAAAAAAGAAAAAGAAACATCTAACCTAACAGCGAGATGTTTTTAAAGGGAAAAGCGGACGCGGCCTACTTGATAGAAAAATCATCTTTGAAACGGATTTAAAAAAAAATCGATCTTAATAACGAAAAAAATCGTAATAAATGATATAACTTGTATAGGATCAATAATTAGAAATGAACAAAAAAAGAAAAGAAGTAATTTCGTTAGTAATAAACACGATCGTTTGTTATGAACGAAAGACAATTTTGTTTATAATTCGCGAACGAACGTAGTGGTAGTAGCAACCTCTTAGGATGGAATTCTATGAAATGCAGTAGAACCTCAGTTGTCCGCACTAATTGAAGGATAAGTATGTTCGAATAATAGAATAGTTACTTTCCTGATGTTCATCCTCGAGAAGGTGTTCATCTTTGAACGTTCATATTTGTCCTCTGTATGTTTCAAGAAAGAACATAAACTATAACAATGGCGATATAAATAATGAAATTAAATGAGATGTTCATCTTAGAAAGCTCACCTTTGTTCTATATATTTCAAAAATGTAAATATATATTGGGTTGAATAATAAATAATATTGTACTTTTTGTAAAAAGAGATAGTCACTTTGTGTTTTTATTGAGAAATTTTATTCACCAACATAGTGTCCGTTTTGGTCCACAGACCAAATTTTGCCATCATGTGGACAATAATTCCACTCTCCCAAAACTCATCTTTTTCTGCAAGGAACATGGACATGTGCATTTTGTAGGCCCCCAAAGAATCGACATTTTATCACTGAATTTTATAAAGATCTGAACAAATGACGATTTAGGGATATTCTGTGAAGATGAAAAGATGTCAGAGAACATCCCAATTGAATTGCCTCAGCTTTTGTCGAGTTTGTGACGAGACGTGTGGTCTCTCATTGTCATGGTGAAAAATGGCTTCTTTCTATTCGCTATTCCTGACCATTTCTCCTGGATATTCGCCTTTAGCTGATCCAATTGGTTACAACATTTCGTAGAATTTATAGTCTCATCTTGTGCTAGGTGCTCGTAATACACTATTCTCTTGCAATCCCATCATACACACAGTGTGATCTTCTCAGGCTATAAACTTGGACTTGGAAGTTGTTAATGCAATTGATCTCGGCTTAGTCCAATGCCTTTTCCGTACAACATTATTGTAGGTGACCCATTTCTCATCAACTGTGACAATCCACTTTAGAAATGGCTCATTTTCCTAACGTTTCAATAGCGAATCACAAGCCAACATTCTATCCGCTGTGTTTCTTCCTGGCAATTTGTGGGAACTTAAATGCCATATGAGCCGTTTAATGCAAAGATGGTGTAAGCTGATTGAAAAAAGTTGATTACTAGATAACGAGGGATAAAGTAAAATTTCTGTGAGAGGTCGAATGGCTGATTTTCACATATTCTTCTATCCACCGAGAAACTAATGAAGAATGAAGGTTATGCTTTCAAGCTGTACTGTTACAAAAGATTCATTTACACTACTATTGCAAGTTGATGTAAGTGATTCCGAACGTTAGATTCCGCTTTTTTCAACATCTCAGTAATCTGTCTGCTTATCAACAGTCGATAATTTGTCATTATAAACTTCGACGGTTGTACCAGGCTGTTTCTCATCGCATACCGTGAAATCTCGTAAACAACCATTCTCATCACTTTTACACTTACAGCATCATCATCTTGCACATCGCAAATCTTTTTTTGCCGTTTGTGTGGTGCTTTTTAACGGCATAATTTGCTCAATTATAAGTTTTTTAGTCAGAGGCGCCATCAGCTGACTTACGACCCGATTTGTGAGGTTAGGAATACCGCATCGTTACTTGAGGACAACAGAACGCCAGGTGGCGTGAAAACACGACGTTACTTATTAACCAACCCAATAACAGCAATATTGATACTGAAAGTAAATATGACCTGTTTAGCTGTTTTAGCAGATTTCATTCGGCAAAGTTACATTTCTTTTCTGCATAGATTATGACTAAGGACTCAAATATTATAAAACGTCGAGGAATATCATTATTGTCATTATATTCGTTTCTCAATTAATTCGTTATTCGAAACACACGTAACATCAGCACGATGACCAATAGAAGAAGGTTCGTCGCGTTGAAACCATTGTATTACGTCGGGGCTGTTGCAATAACCGAAACCTGGTATTGTGTTCAATGCAGAAAGAGTCTCTTCTACGTCTGTCGTAATATTATCTTCCACTTCTTCCTGTATGGTGTCTTCAATGTAATTCACTAGTTTTCTCCATGCTCTTCTCAGTGTTACACATCTGATGCCCAACCAAGCATATGCCATCTCATAACTGCAATCTTGTAAACCTAATTGCTTGTGAAGTTGTATCGTTTTTGCCAGTAGTGTCGTTAGTCGTTGACAAAAATTCCTGTAAAGGAACTTCTTATATGATGAACGTGTTAGGATAATGGAACGTACGGGTAATAGGAAATTCGGATGACAGGGGTTCGGATGATCGAGGTTCTACTGTAATTAGGATGATGAGGGCGCAGTTTGGATTAACTAATTCTTAGTTAACTTTCTTTGCGAAGATAACTGTAACAGAGGTTATGTTTCTTTTTAACGTAACATTCAAAGAACGTACAACACGCAGTCGAAAAGTGTGGTATTAATCGATTTCAGATTAACAAACGAAAGAGGAAAAATTACCTGCTAAAGTAGCAAGCTGTTCAATAGAAATGTCACTTTAATTACTTACATGAATTTTTATATCTTTATTAATTTACGAGGTAGATATAACGATCGAATTGCAATTTTTTATTGCGTGATATTGACAAAATATTTGATCGTAAAATTGAAACATTTTTTTTACCAGATATTATGATATGCTTGAATTTTGCAGTTCAATTTTTGACCAATCTTTTTCTGGGATATTGTCTGAATTAATAGAATTTTTAAACTCGCAATTGGGCCGAGTTATGCAGAAAGTCATCAGTCCTCGATGATCTGCACTCGAGTTTTAGTTTCAGGATTTTAACTGTAAAGAAATAGCTTTATTTCCGTTGAATATATTTTATTTCCTGTTGTTGTTTTACCATTTTACCATTTTCAATGGCTTATTTAGTTAATATATGGTTTGGAAATTTTCTGCAGAATAATTATAAGCCTAAAATGGAACTATGGTTGCAGTAGTTTTAATAATGTAAGAGTTGTTTTATGAGTTGGTAATCTTTTGCAAAGTGAGCTTCACAAAATTATGGGATCCGTGATGCGTTTAATTAATCTTGCTGTCATTTCGAGGACTGCCAGGTTTCTGCGTGACTTGGCTTAATGGCATCGTCGTTTGTTTCTTAATTTGACAAAGGTATTTTAGTAAATTGTAGTTTTTCCTCGCCAGTCGATAAACGTACCAAGGGGTAATTGTAACAAGACGTTGATTACTATTTTTTCGTCAGATTTTACTAGAAATTCTCCATCTGTGTAAACTGAATAACGAAAAAGGTAAAACAAAAGGGACAACTACCCGGGATGTGAGGGTAGCAATTTTCGTATAGGAAAACGCCTAAAGTTTAAACAAGTAAATAGATAAATAAACCGAAAAATTAAAGAAATGAAGAATATATATATATATATACATACATATAAATATAAATGAAAATAAATAAACAAACAAATAAATTCATATGTGCGTATGTGTGTGTATACAGAGATACGTATATGTATACAAATGCATACGCACGCATATAATTATATTGAATTATTATTAACGAGAATAGATGAGAACTTATATATTATTTGTTGGGAGAGCATATATTATACGATATTTAATATATTTAGGATATTTATTTGTTGATTTGGTGATAATATATATATATATATATATATATATAACATAGAAAAATATATATATATATACATAAATAGGTAAATAATTTTTACAAGGCCTATGACAGGTTGAAACAAATGAAACATGGTATTTCAACGGGGAAAAATCGATTGATCACTTTCGCGGTTTTAATCCGGATTATTTTAACTTTACCGCTTAATTCGTTGTTTTAATCTGAAGCAATTAGAAACTCGAATTAAATAATAACATTTGATGTATATACAAAGTTGCGCGGTATCCTTCTCCTTATCGAGATCGATTCGACTCTATTTTCTAATAACCTAACCTCAACCTAACCTCAATCTATTTTCTAATTTCTGTTATACAGGTTACATTGAAAATGAAATTGATCACGGAATTAATTAGAAATTGTTATTTTATCGAATTTGTAGTTCACTTGCAGTGTTGGGCAAAACTTTGTTTAACTATTGAGCAGTAAATAGAAAATTCAAATACTGTTCGAATTGCGAGTAAAAATGAAATTTCGTAGAAAATGGAAGTCATTTGAACAATGCGAGAAACAATTTGTCTATTGTTTCTTATTTACGAATGAAATTTTATTTTTAGTTTGAACTTAATTACACGATAAATGATAATATATAAATAAATAATTTTCGGTTCTTGCTTTGTCCACTTGCTTCTGAAACTACTCACCTTTCGAATTAATTGTCAAAAAGCCTGTTTAATTTTGTCACAACTAATGAACATGATTAAAAATTACAAACTGTCGTTTACAGTAATGTTATACTTGTTGATAAATCATAAATAAAAATAACGAATACAATTGTACCTGTAAATAACAGTTAACTCGATTACTTTAAACAATGCATTTAGAATTGTCCAAATTACAAATAATTTATCTCTGTTTTTCATTCGAACTTTCAAATAAACAATGCCTCTGTAAATAATTATTTACGCCAAGATTTATTCAATGATGCTCAACATTGTTTGCAAACGAACAATTAACGAAATGTGCAATTAATTGTTGTTCGATCGATCGTTAAGCAAAGCCTATGGCAGAACGTCGATTAACTTCATTGCGAGGCCTAACAGATACGAATTTTAAACTATTAATGGAAAATATTTCGTTCTTCAGTTGAGTGGCTCCATCATCGGATTTCGATAATCCTCATGGGAAAACAATTTGTTTGAAAGATGAATCGATCTCGATAAATCGTTTCCAACGTGAAATTATTTCTTAACTGTTTTATTTAAAAACTAGAGGTGAAAATACATCTCGTGTTAGCTATGGTCTTTTCGGAAGTTTCTTGGAAAAAATTCTTTCGGACACGGCATTAATCGAGCGAGTGCTCGATTTACTCCACTTTCTACGGTTTCACATGTTTATTAATTTTTTGTTGTCATCGAAAGTAATAGGTGATTTTAAACTGATATGTATATAAATGTTTTGTTAAAATGTTATTATCAGTTATATATGTAGATGAATGGAATTTCATAATTTTATTTAAACGTTAGAGGCGTTGTGTAAACATTTAGAGAAAATATATTAGTTCGTTACGAGTCTGTTAATTTTATCGATGTCCGATTTCTTTAGCTGCAGTAACAAAGAATATCCAACATTTGCATTATTCATAGTCGTTTTATTATATATTAATATATATATATAGATATATACATTAATTTAATAAAATATATCGATCGATCGTGTTGTATAAGTGAAGAGGAATATCGATGATAAAATATTTGGGAGGAAATTTTACATGTAAGAAAATGAATCTAGCAATAAATTTTCTAAATTAGCGGTTAGTGAGTGAAATTACCGTGGAAGGTTCGCAACTTTGATCGTTCTCGGATGTCTTTATGTACTGCGACTGAAAATTATCGATGGGAATAATTTTCTTTGATTAACGAAAGTTGCCCGTAGAATCAGATGTACATCGGTTGTCGATTAAAACCAGTTTCGAGCAATAAGATTTTGTATACAATTTATACAAAAATTTAGAAACGATTTTACCGAAACTGAATAAAACAAAATTGTTCGCGTTGTAAATTCGTACAGTCGGAAACAAAAATAAAAAAAAAAAAGAAAAAAAGAAGAAAACAAGTGGACAAGTGGTAAAAATGGTTATCAATAAAGTTGAAAATAATATTGATCTTACATATATTTATTTACGATTTTATATAAACACCTGCCTAATTTATATAATATACCTATATACACGCATGTATATATGTACACATAAGTATACATGAATGATCTAATCGATGGTCGAAATTGTTATTTATATTTTCAGGAGAGCAAAATCTTTTAACAAATTGTCAACCAATTGCTAGAGAACAAAAATAATAGTAGTAGAATTTACTGCACTGAAATCTTTCTCATTACTTTTTGGACACACCCGGTATTAAACATTATTCAGAAAAAGAAAAAAAAAGATATATATAGATATATTATAAAACACTAACAGGTAATATGGATACATAACTACTACTGCAAATTGGTCAGGGGTACTGCACGTTCTGTTTAAAATATTCTGCAATAGAAAATATACCTGCAATTTGTGAAGTTTATGTTATAATCTTTACTGATACTTTCCAATAATTTTTACCAAATATATTTTATCATATCGCTTATCCAATGGAATATCAACATCCAATGAACTCAACAAGTTGCCAATTGAATTATTTGAGGCCTTGTTAATAGTCACTTAAGCAACTGAATATTTGAATCTTGAAGTAGCTTTTTACTTTTCTTGGCCATGTATCTGGGATCATTTTCTTGTTGTAGGATGAACACTTCTTTGAGACCAATTCTTAAGTCTGTCACTTTTAAATTTTCTTTTGTTACATCAGTGTGCTTATGTGCATTCATGGCTGTATTTATAGATACTAAAACACTAATTTGATATGTCATGAGAAATTCCTTTATACCAGTGCTCCATAAACTTCCTCCATTCCCATTTTGTCTGGACAAATTTGACACCATCTCTGTTGTGCACACAAAAATGTATACAAAGTATACATAAACATTCTGGCATCTCCCTCTTGCGACCAGCTATTGAACTGTTGGCTCATCCTTCATCCTTCTTCTACCAGATAGGTAGACACGTGGTAGTACCATCTTTGTTCTATTTATTCCGTGGTATTGTTCTTGATCCTGCAGTTTTCGTCGAAGTATATTTTTGCTTTTCCTGCAATTTTTCCTTGCACTCACTGGATTTCACTTGAATTTGGCATTCGTGGACAATTTCATGATCTTTTTCTGCGATAGCACATTGTCTTTATCAAATAGTATACAATGGTATAGGTTAGTATATTTCTTCGACTATGCCTTTTTGGTACACTATGTATATTTTGAAGCAATTATATGGCCACTTAATTGATTACGACGATCAGAAGCAACCTAATCTTGAACCTGCAATCATGGTCTCGCCATTTTTGGCATCATAGTATTATTTGACAAATAATCCTATTGTCGCAAAGAATTTTTTTTAACTAATAGGTTTGTTCAATCGACCACATTTAAGAATTACTTATATTTGATGTCCTGAATAACTGAACCGGAAATGTCCTCTTAATCGACTATCTTGTTTGTCAAACACGATTTTCCACAGTCTACTTATTCGCTATTCTTCTGCTTGTACGTTTATATTTATTATAGGTTTATTAATTTCAGTTATTGATTAAGAGGATATATTATAAATCAGATTTAAACATGAAAGATTAATACTATTTTAAGCTTTATCGAACACTGTTTCTCCCATTTGTCCACTTTTGTTCCTGACCGTATATTTACTTGCCGTTAGATTTTTCAATAATAAATTTTTCCAAATCATTTCGCTATTATCTGACAGTTGCTTTCCATTTGAACTTGATTAATTATTAAACGATTCGATCGATTTCGACGTGCATTTCGTTTCCTCAATCAACGTTCACGTAACTCGTGAAGGAGTGATTATTTTCTATCGTTAGAGTTCTAATTGTTAAACTTCTGATTAGTTGTTTTTTATAAGGCGAAATAATTTGTAAATAAAATAATAATAATAAATAAGGAGAAGAATAATAAGAATAATAATTAGGAGTAACGAAAGACAGAAACTTTTGTGATGGATGGTTACGTTAGTAACGGATAATTAACAAATAATTAATTAGGCTAAACTTTATTTTGTCAGACCAAGGATTATTGTTTTTGTTTCTTGCAATCTTGTACTTTTCGTCCTGTGGAATCTGGAAATGCAGCTTTAAGGCGCGGGAGCCACTAGTTCAAAAGTTATGACTGTGTAAAACCGAGTATTTTTAGGTTATTTTATACCTTCCTTTGACGCCATATTGACTTCTATACACGATTCGTCCAATGAGTGTCGCTGGTTGTGAATAAATGCACGAGAATGGTGACCAGCTTGTGGTGGGGTTTTGAATCATGAATATTGGATTATTTATTAATTATCAATTAATTGGGTTATTTGTCAATTAGGTTCAGGTTATTCCTTAAGTTAGTCGTCCATTTAATAGCACAACAGTGATGTAACGACATTTGGCTGCTCATACGTCTTCAACACGTGAGATTCACACCTATCGTCCACTTTACAAACTGTCAAAATTTACCAGCGTATTAGCATTGTACCTTGATAAAGGGAAAGATGATAGAAAAAAAAGGAAGAAAATATTGGGCACACAGAAGTTTGAAATTACGAAGAAGCGGCGGTAAATTTGATGCACTGTATGTGTAAACAGATAATTGGAGATGTACAAAAATTCCATCGATACTCTCCAACATCAACAGCACGATATCATATATTATTAAAAAAAAAGAAAGAAAAAGAAGTAGAAAGTGTTATACAAAAACGAAATATAAAATTTGGAGTAGCAATTGACGTCCGTAGAAAAATTGACAGTACGTCTAAGGCAGATGCAGGACAATAAAATCCTATTTACGATATGTATAATATACATAAAATTAAACTAGCTGAAATAATTATGGGTATTGAAGTGATTAAACTAACCCTGTTCGTCACCAATGCATTGTCAGCAATGAACCTAACCTAAATCCAGATTACTATCTAGACGATAGGGAGAACCGTCGATGCTGTGCTGTTGTCGTTAAATGGACAAACTTCTATGAAAACGCGTAAAATATGTAAATTATGTGAATGCTACTGTTGATGCTAGTCTGATGCTGTTAGATAAGCCACGATCCTTGTACATGGCATTGGGCTGGGATCATTGCTACTAAAGTAGAAAATTTTGTATTTCACTGATCTTCATAAAAAACAAAGTTTTTAAATGGGATGGGTCAAAGATGTATTAATTTCTTTCAAAAAAAAAAAAAAAAAAAAAAAAAAAAAAAAAAAAAAAAAAAAAAAAAAGAATTAATCTTCAGCGAAGTTCAGTTGAATCCTCATCAGTGCAGGCCAATCGGTTGAGGAACAGAAGCAACATGGCGTCAATAAAAGGACATGCAAAATACTTTTGCAATGCTGATAATTTGTTATCCAATGAGATTTCTCGCCTTAAAACTCATATTTATCGAATCCTTCGTGTGGAAAATAGCCAGTCAGCAAAAGAAAAAGAAAATAATTGTCGATCCTGCGAAATAAAGTTCAGCCGTTAATTAACCTATCTCGGTAAGCTTTAATTATTGTTAATTATTGAATATTAGGTAACCGATAAATTAGTCATTGATCAACGAGCTAATTTACTTAGGGCAGAGAATTCATGGGACTTTTATTCTAGAGAAAATAGAATTCGCGCAGAGACGAATGTGTTGGTCAGCTGGCGAGCTATTCCTTGTGATTTGAATGGGGAATAACGGGCTGGCTTATCGTATGGTTAAGCAGTTACCGAAAATATCTTCTCTCTGCTCTGTGTCCGCCGTGCAGCCATAGGCCACATACGCATAGATGCACACCAACAATTGGTCGGCAAGATTAAATAAACAAATAACAATCTGGATTCCGTGAAAACGCGATTCTATCAGAGCGGTGGGTCGATACTGGGAATCAGCGAAGGCAACGGTTTTAATTAATCGGTTTTTGTCGACCGAAATACTCGAACGTAAATTCAAAACTCGATCGAACATAATTGAAAGTAAAAACTGAAATGTTTCTCGACTATAGTTTAGAAATTTATTAATGAATTTTAAATTATCGAGAGAATGTTGGAAAGGCGGAGGGGAGGGGGATATAACTTTTTTTCGACCTTACAGGTAGGAAACGCGCGATTGTTTCTTGTTGAACAAAAGGGCAAAAAAATGCCGAGGGGAAAATTGGGAAATGGGGCGTGTGTGCGTGTGTGAGAGAAACAACAAGAAATTTATAAAGATATACGAATAATCTAGATACCAGATAACGAGATGACATACTCCATGCCTTACATAGAATTATCTAAGCCTAAGTAGATGTATCTATATAATTAGTCATATTAATTGAGATAAATTACGAGAACGTCATGGTCAACAAAGAATCGAGAAATCGAGCATATGCACAAATCAGTTTCCGGGGATAGATCTTCGAAATTAGAAGTTTTATCTTCTTTCCTTTCCTAAGTGTTTTCTTCAGATTTAACAGAATAGCTAATTGATGTTGTAACGTATCACGTTGCGTTAACAGATATGTTTGTATACTTTTTATTTTTCTTCTTTTTTCCCCTTTTCTTATGATTTAAGATGGATATCAGAAAGATCGAGAGTGTTGAAGTTTGCACGACCTGGGTTGTCGCTATTCACACTGTTACACTTAGACGTTCCGCCGGCTTTGCAGCTTGTTTCCTCAAGGCTGAAGTGGAATTTACACGGTTTCACTTTGGACGAACACGGCCGATGAACGCTGCTTTCATCCTCGAATGAGCAACAGATGGAAACAAGTTCATCTGCCATGTTCCTCCAAAGTGAACCAGTGTAAATCCGCCTTAAGTGTAAAGGCCCATATACACTTGCAACATGTTGCATGCATCGAGTCTTAAGTTTCATGACACGTGTTACAATTATGTAATTAAGTCTCGACAGATAGACATCAGAAGCAACTTGTATCGATACAGGAACCTAACCAACAACACAATAATCCAATCTTAGTTGGCGACCATAACCTCATTGGGACACAAGTTTCAACGTGTAGAGGGCATCGCCGACTTAATTTACTTAATTTACAGTAGATTCATTATCATCGTATTTTTGGCTGAATTTTAAAGCAGTAGATGTTGAGAAACAGGGTGATCCATACGCAAATAATTTCTATAATCGATCGATTCGTTCGTTTTTAGTTCCATCAACAACGTGAGGTTAGAAAACCTGTTTCATTCAATTGGCCATTTTCTTGCGCGTTTCTTTTTCGATTTCTAAGTTTCTATCTTTTTACAACGAACAGACCTCCTATTGTCGATGACGGTACTGGAGTTGGAAAATAATCAGACACGTCGAAACGCGCGTTTTAACATTGGCATCAAGCTATAAAGTGAGAAGAATCGACAATGTAGAGGTGAACTGAAACTGAACAGATTTCGAGAAACCTAGACGTCGACGCATCGAAACATGTTTCAACGTGAATTTTAACGGTGTGGATAGCGATAGAAGAAATTGTAAAATTCTGTGATTGTATTTGTAAAAAAAAGAGTGTTACTTATTGCCTTTTTGCAATTTTTTAAAAATTCCTATCGTATCGTACGAGCTATGTACATTAATTCTGACTGATTAATTCTGATTCTAATTAAAGGTATATTCGAAATTGAAAATAATCGGGGGATGTTTCGAATGAGAAGAAAAACGAACTTTATCTCGAAGTTAACGAGAAAAGGGACGATGAGAAGGGTTGTGATTTAAAACTCGTGTGATCGTTTAGAGGAATATTTTCATCGACGATTTACCATAAACAAATGCACGATAGTTGAAAATATTTATATACCTTTAGACTCCAATTGTTACTTACAAAAAAAATCGTCGATGGGAGGTTTCGGTAAACGAGCGAATTGGTCAATGTGATCCGCGGGTTCGTTGTTGACCGAGCATTTTTCTTAATGAACTTACATCCCTAATTAGAGTGGAAAGTGGCGCTGATTAACTGGACATCACCTCGGAAATTGAAAACTCGCTGGATTCTAAATTTTGTTCGTACGGTGTTTGTCGATAGAGCTAAGATTCTCGTAAACATCCGCGAAAAGAGATGTATATTTTCTCTTCGAGCGTTTATATTAAACTTCGTCGATTTCTCTTTCACATCGTATATTTTCACTTTTAACTTGATCCATTAGTTGTGTACATTTCTAAAACCGAATGACTTAACAACTTCCTGAATAGCGTCGTTGGCAATAAAAATTAATAAATCTGTCGAACGTGAAAATAAAGCGTTTGTAAAATATAATCGTGGCAAAGTTTCCGCAGTAAATTAAATTCGTCGCAAGCGAATCGATAAATTAATACGCCTCGTATCGGTTAATCACGGATTATCGAACGCGATGTATAAGTGATGCGTTAATAAATATATTCCTTAAAATACTGATTTATTTCCCCAAAGAAAAACTTCTATATAGTTACCGTGTGATAAAACAGATAGAGATAATAAATATTTATTAACTATAACATTGTTTATTTATACGAAGGAAATATTTTAAAATCCTATTCTTTAATCATTAATTTATTTCTTTATTATTAATTCAAGTTCTCTGATATACTTAATCGCAAATAACATACGAATGCGTGATCGAGACAAGTCACTAGTATGAAAATAACGTTGAAAGAAACAATTTCTTTTTTTTTTATTTATTTATAAATAGATGAACATATATGATATAGTTAACCGGGAACGAACAATTTATGAATTTTTTTATCGTTTATTCTGTCGAATGTCAGGTATATGAAATTGATTGAAAATTGAGAAACTATTGTGGATGACTTATTTATTCCTCTCGAATAATTAAGTGAAAAGTGAAAAAATTCTCTTTTGCCTTAAATCTTTGAACGTTTCTTTCTTAATAACGAAATGCGATTTGATTACTATCGAAGAACTAAATCTACTACTATTCATCTTATCGATAAGAATACTATTATTTAAGTAAAGGATATGTAGACATTCTGGAAATGGTTGTTCACTCGCATGTATATCCGTATAAGTTGATTGCATATACCGGTGCTTCTCAGCCACGTGATAAAGCCAATTTTGTGTTTGAAATTCTTGCAGTAAAATTCAATGTCCACCTGAATCGTTGGTTGAGAGACGCTAGCTCGACTCCTCTCCATTTTACTGCTACTGTATTTTCTTATTTCTCGTAGCAATGGAAAATAAAAAATTTCCTGAAGAAATTCTATGATTCAATGAAAAGTCAGGTAAAACTGTTGTTTAGGGGATCCAGGACGTATACTATATGAGTGGCCTTCGAAAGATTTTAGACATTGCTCGTTGTTCCTTAAAAAATTACGAGGTAAAAATTGTGGGTCTATTATATTTTGGTTCACATTAATTAGGGTTAGAGTTAAGTTAAAATGCTCAAACCTAACCTGAACCTAGTTATGACAACGTAATTAAGAGACTCGTAGTAATTCTCACGGTTCACCCACGCTTTTATTAATTTCTCCATGGCATTTATGCGTTTCTTCCTCTGATACGAAAGAGGTTTAGGTTAGGTGATGGCTCAAACTGCGCAGCCAACAATGAAATTCCTAAACTAAATCTAAACAAAACTTTAAGTGTGGGAATATTAGTATAAAACATGTATATACATTGTATATACACATACAAACGTAGTTTTTTAACGAACAACGAGACACGATTATTAGAACTTTTCAAAGGTCACCGAAGAGAATTACCTTGATAACATATCGTTCTTTCGCTGCAACAATGACGTGGTTCAATATTCGTAATTGTTGAGTTATTGGTACAGAAAAAACAGCTGTTTCTTGTACTTTGTGCTGATTGAGTCGTGCAAGTGAACTTCGAAAATTCACCGCGCGAGGGCAGCTGTGTCGCTATTGCATCACCACGACACTAGCAGTTCAGGACATTCAAATCTAAAATTGTGATTTTTAGGTTATGTCATTGTTTGCAGCAAACGAACGATATGTGAAGGGCAAGATCATTGAAGATGGACTGCCAGATAGCAGTTTTACCAGAGCTAGAGTTATAAAATTGCGTAAAAAAAAAAAAAAAAAAAAAAAAAAAAAAATAGAATTGGTTTGAATAACGGAAATTGTAGCGATATTCAGAGAAATTGAATGGAGTCGAAATATTTGCGTCATATGGGTGTACTGAGAAGCTTTATTTGCCGACAATTGGTCAAATACTTCCATCAAGTTTAGTTTGGTATTATATATGTTGATGCTACTGTGAATTAAAGTGTAAACAGTTACCTAGAAATTCTACGGGCTATCGACGATAGAATTAAACTGCCAATCTATGTTGCAAAATATTTCGTGCACATAAGTCTATGATAATCTGTACAACGAAACGATGTGATTTTAATAATTACATTACGCGAAGAATATTTTGCAAGATATGGCAGTAGATCGAAATATTGTATCTTTCAAACAAACTTGTGTATTTATCTGTGTTTTTTTTTTTTTTTCTATTTCTATCGTCGAAACGGCGATACAAAGCGTTTTTGGACTTATCCGCATGAAAATTGTAAAAGCTGATGGATAAGAGGAATACAGGACGTAAGAGTTGATTTACGTAAGAGAAGAAATAATAAACTTGAAGTGATGGCGATACCGATGGTCTTCTCTCGAAAGCTAAAAATGTAAAAGAAATAGGTACCGAGAGGAGCGCCCGCGGTTGTGATAAGCTACTAGCTAAGTTACGATTAGTAGATTTACTAATTGATTAATTAGATGATCGTCCTAACCGGTTAGTGCGGCTTCATTGTCCTGATTTGTTGTTTGTCATTTCCTTTATTCTTTCCTGTGTTATTTTTAATAAATTCACGGATTATTTTGTTTAAATGCCTGTCTGTTTATTTATTTATCCCCTTTTATCGTTCCTTTTTAATACCCTTAAGCGTGCGCGACGAAACACCTGAGTTGAAACATACAGTAGAACTCCGTTCATATGAACCTATCGGAGAACATATTAGTTTATATAACCAGGTCGTTGATATGGTAGGAATCCACCATTTCTCCCTACCATCTATGATTTTTCGTTCAGTTAATAGGAATGTTCATATAAGAGGATTCCACGAAACATACGCTCTCGAATACGTAATAATATCGCAAATCTATATCGACTGGGATAAATGGAAGTGTGTCACATAACACGTGCCCCTACCGTTTATATCCTAAAGGCGCGTATGCACTGACACGGTTCATCCACATACATTGCCCGCCGATAATTATCAAAAGATGTATGTAGGCTGCTCTACAATTGGAAATTTGTTGGAAATGGAACACACAGATTGTCGAAATCTATCTTTGTACAAATATAACCATCACCAGGTCCTTGCAAGTCCCTTTCGACAACGAAGACGAGTACACTAAACTTTGTAAACCCTGAATTTTAAATAATAAATACGTACGTATGCACTGTTCCGGGGCCGGATGTCATAAAAATATAAATAATTAATATTATAACGATGAAAAAATTTGTCTACGCGTCTGTGGATAAATATCTGCCAGTGTGGTCTAGGCTTTAGCTTAAGCGCGCACTAGTGACAATTTGTCACGCGATAGTCTTTTCGCTTACGAGAAGGGCATTCGTTTATACGGACGTGCGCGCATTTGACGACACGACCGTAGAACTTTTTCGTCATTACAAGAAGAAGAAATGGAACTTTTGATTAATGCGACTGAGAGTGACAAATTGTCGCTAATGCAGACCTATCCTTATTGGTAGACGTTTACATGAGGCCCGATGCAGACGAGCGACATTTTTCGGCGCGATGTCGCTGTGATCGTATGTCTCTGGCAGAAAAAATTGGAGAAACAACATCGCGCGGACAAAAGTTACTCGTCTGCAGCAAGCCTAAGTGGATTGTCACTTGACGACAGTTCAGATGAATAGGAGCTCAACTAAAGTTCAGATAACCAGGCAGTGCTAAAATTTCGTTCATATAAACGGAGTTCCATTGTAGTCAGCGTAGTTCTTGGTGAAAATGGCGAAAATGGGTTTTACCTCATTTACAAGAGAACTTTCGATTTGTGGAAAAAGGGCGAACGTGGATTCGGAAACTTCTCAGTTAGAAGTACGCGAAGATTATCGACAATAATTTTGTAAAGTAATTCCCTACAAATTGGGGAAGGAGCAGTTAACGATCTACCGAATCGGGAAGTTCTTCAAAGGTTTTTTGTCCTCGATCATTTTCTTTTTTTTTTGTTTCTAAATAAATAATGGCGCAACAGTAACAGCAGTATTAAAACTACGAAACACATCGAATTTCCAGATAATAATCGTTAAGCATACATATGTGAAGGATAAAATTTCAACATATATATGTACCTACTACATCTACATACGCGTTAGGGTAATTGCACCAAATACGATAAAATAACTGCACCTAATATGATACAACAACTGCATCTGATTTGTTAGGTTAGGTTTAGCTTCCCAAAAAGAAAAACATGTTTTTCTTCGATGAAATTAACGTCAGAGCATGCCAAAGTTTATACACATTCGTATATTAATAGCTTTTTTATCAACTGCACAAAAACTGCAACTATGTACAATTTATCAAATAATGATATCTAGCACTAATTATGGCCATTTATATATTTTTTGAAAGTGAATGCACCCATTGATGTATTACATTGTCATTTACTGTCTTGCTTTGCTAAATCTGAAGGATAGATATTTGAAGGAAGCGGTGCCTTTTTAGCCTTTTCTGTTCCTCGGAGATCTCCAGGAAATGCGCTAGGAGCCGATTGTAGCGATGAGCTGGCGATTAACATCATTTGCCAAGTTAGATGACTTCTTTCTTTATGGGGATTCCTTACTACACTATACATAACATAAACATACTAATCTGCATTCATAATGACTCTTAGCTTTCTAATAATTTGTCAGCTGTGAGTAATTTTAAAGTTGGAGTCAGAGGCGGTGTCCCACAGAGTTGGCTGGCTGTTAATAGCTAACTAGGCAAAAGTTTAAGTGTCTTGAAGTCAAGGTAAAGAATTTAAAAAAGATAGTTTAAGAAAACGTTTCAGAAAATGGCACCTAATATGGGACACGTAGAAAAGTAAAGGAATCTCAGAAAGCTTCTTTTCTTTATGAAATATGAACATTTATTTAAATCAAAAGGACAAACAGACATCTTCCATTTTTTTTTAACTTACACGCGGAGACCACGCGGAGGACGCAGCCGAGGTACATCATTCGTCATCCCAATGAAAACAGCGAAAAAGCTAAACCCACTTTCCACTAACGTCGCCTCTTTTGTAATCGCTGACACCTAATACGTGTAATTCCGTATCACGAGTAACAGTATTACTTACTGTTGATTTTCATGATGATTTTACTGTTCCATACGTACACTCTACGTGCTCTACATTGGGCACATACGTATTTCGTCAGAAAACTAATCATTACACTAGGAAGCAGATAAATTTTACGGTAAATTTCGTTTGAAGAAACACGTTTTTTTTAATTTGCCTGCAGTAAAAGATTTTACTATTTAACTCACTTCTCAAGAGATTTTATACGTTTTCCAGCATTGATATAATCAAGTTAGATTGGACGACAGATTTCCAAGCGAAGCTGAGATGCGAATATGCTTGTTCTCTTCCTTTTGAAGAAATATTTTACACTTTGCTGACTGATGTCGCTAGTTACTCGGCCAGATATTGTAGTGTGTTCCATATTAGGCGCTGCTTCCATATTAGGTACAGTTACTATATCCCATACAGGACAGGATTTACGCGTGTCATATGTAGTATTACATTACATATACATCATGTCAATATGATGTCAACATGCTATGAGAGGCCAACTTATCATAACAAATACTGTTGTTGTTCGTTCCCGCCATAAATACTGTACGCCTGTTTACTATAGAATTATTTGCTAAGCGTTCGAATCGAATTTCATCGTGAGAAAGGGGCACGTTTATGATATCAGATTTTACATTTGTATAATTTCCGTCTATTCGGTGAACGAACGAAAAGTACGTTTAGGAGAAAACGATTATTGTCCGATGAAAAAAATGTCCCCTCGACGAATTTTGGGATAAGCATATTTGGGATTGCGTACGTTTAATAATAAAAATAGAATTAAAAATAGGAATAATAGAAATCGAACATAATTCGATTAATAAAAATGATGGATTTATGCATTCGTGAAAAAATCCATTGGCTTCGTTTAGAACGTGTTTTCATGAGATCTACTAATGCAAATGGAATCAAATCGCTACGAAAGACGAACAAATCGAGGTTATGTTTTACAGGTATGAGCAAGATATTAACGGTTTCATTGTGTTTAATTTAACAAAGTCCATCGTGTTTTTCATTCTATCCGTGGATTTAATTAAATTTTCATTTGATTTTGTTTTAATTAAATTTCGGATAGATTTAATTAAAGAAAATTGCTGATTTTAGTACGCACAGCAACAGCGAAAAATTCCCCAGATCTTAAAGGTTCACTCGTCGTGGCAGAAAGTCGATCTTTTCGTCGTAAAGTGTAATTTACGGAAATTAAACAACACAAACGAGTTCCTTGGCGAAGCATTATATTGTGACAATGTGCGCGAAGAAATAGAACCTTTTGTTGTCAAGAATATGGATTTTCGTATGCATAGTCTAATAACCTAACCCCAAGAACCGTGTGAGACTTCAACGCTATAGGAAGAACGATTAACCTGCCAAACAATATGAACAGTATGTTAAATTCAGAGGAAAGTTAATAAATCTTACTGGATTTCAATCCAAAGCAAAACTGTACTAAAGATTACAATTTTAAATAGTATTGTTATTTGCATTAAAACTAGCGAGAAGAAGAAAAATAAGAAATTTGAATAAAATAGTATATCTGTAGTATATCTAATAGTGTATGTGACTTTGTAGGTTAGGAAGGAAAATTGTAATCAAACAATTCTGTCGAAATAACGCAGTGAGGGACAAAAGAAAGTTTATAAGATGAACAGACAATAATCTTAGAAAAAAAGTTCTAATTGACAGAAATAATTAGATTCGTAAAGTGCTAGAATTTTAGAAAAATTGGTTGTAATTGACAGGAACAATGAATTGATTAAATCACTACAATTTTATAAAACGAGGTTATAATTGATAGGAGTACTTAAATCATTCAAACGCTATAGTTTTGAAAAAAGGAGTTATAATCAACAGAAATAATTAAATTGTTAAAAGACCACTAACATAGATGACTCCTAATGTACCAATGTGGTCAAAAATGTTCAGTGCACCAAACTTACCATCAACATGTGTAGTTACATATACTATACTTATATAATGAAATTATTATCGAAGAAAAATATGAATTTTGAACTATACTTCAGCCACTACTATATACGCTACATCTTTATACGAATTTACAAATTTCACATACAAAAATATTTCAAAATATATAAATCTTATTTTGTCTGTTTGTCGCTACTACTGTTATGGTGTTCTATTGACATACGGTACTTTTGACATCAAGTAATCTGTTAGATCGTTGTTACAATTGAAATGACCCAATTCTGACTCAAAGTTTCAGTATCTTTCATTTTATCGGAAACAACATTTATCAATCAAAGCGTGAGTCTATTAAATACCCATTGACCGTCATTTACATATCTCTTCAAAAATTCTGCTCTTCCGGATGCAAGAAAACCCTTGACAGCGTTACATAAATTGTACGTATTTAAATAATAAGCTTCAACTAACAAAAAATACAGTATTGGGGTTACTATAGTATTTAAGTCCACGCATATTTGGTCACACGATACATCGTTGGAAAGCTCATGAGCAGAGCAGTCCATAGTAAATATCCCATTCAGAAAATATGAACTGAAATGTGGAAACATTAGCTTAGATGGGCAAAATCTATTTGATCCAATTCCGTATACGGCGATATAATGTTATAGCAACAACTGCACAGAAATATTTACCATCATGAAGCATCTAATAGATGGCGCAGAATGTCCATCGATGAATATTTGTGTCCATAAACAAATTGCCGTCAGTCGTACGTGGCATAATCTTCCTCGTATTTTGGTGGCGAGACTGTTAAAAATTTGCAATTTTCTCTTCTACTTTTTATGTATAAAAAGTATACCCCAACCTAACCCCAACCTAACCCCAACATAACCACAACATAATCTCAACCTAACATCAATCCTCTACATGTGAAATGACAAATGTACCTAAATGAAATTTGCGAAAGGAACGCGTTTTTTAATTGTATGCTAATTTAACTTAGATTTGCTGAATGGGAGATTTACAGTAATCGTGACTAGTTTTGCTAGACTTCTCTGCTCATTAGCTTCTCAATGATTGATCGTACGATCCAATAGGCGTGGGCCTATAGAACATAGTGCTGCGCAGTCTGGTGTAAAAATGGATCTTTTAATTGTACGCGAGGGAAACCCATAACGTTCATTAATCATCGTGAAGAATCCATTTATCTTATTCTTTCTTCCATGAAGGCTTGTAAATGATGAGAGACTGTTATATAACGTGGACTTAATTTACCTGCACCATCTAATCGTACAACGACGTGTATTAAACACGATTAAAGTCTTTAGACTGTCATCGATAACTTCCTTCGATCGCCTGTGATTCATCTTTGGTGTTTGTATCTTCTTATTCAATATCTTTCGCCAATAACAAATTGTACGTTCATTTATTGTAATTTTTGTATGAAACCCTTTATAAGCTATGCTTTTTGCTCATTATAATATTGTAACATGATATTTCGCGATACGTCTAACTATTATGCACTATATTCTGCAGTGTAGCAGTGTATTCTCTAGATCCACGCCTATTGGGTCGTACGACCCATCATTGGGAAACTGATGAGCAGAGAAGATTTCGTAAGATTTTACATCGTTAAGAATTTGGCCATTTCACACGCAACGACCTAGTATTTATAATAATTACCAATTTATAGAGTTCAAAGTATAGTAAAAAATTAGAATTAATTATGATCACCTTTCTCGTAATCAAACGAAGTTTTAATTGTACAGGTTAATCTGTATAGTATACTGATGTGCTGAAAATCGTGGTACAATGGAAATCGTACAAACCGAAAATCACACGCAAAAGAGAGTCGAAAATGTAATCAGTTTTTGATACAACGTTTTCGAGAAAATAGACTATGGAGTTCCATTAAGTATGCATACGCTTGAGGAGCAACGAGATTATACAAAATTTTGGCTTGTACCAGAGAATAAAGGGATATAAGAAATTCGTTCAATCGACTCTCGTTATCTCTTACTTTTTGTCCGATTTTGTCGATAGTAGAAGTTTATACCATAAAATCTCAGTTAGTTCATCGTCATGTATGTATTTCAAAAAAAGAACATAAATATTAATAATAACAATTTAAATAATGAAATTAAATAAATAGATGTTCATTTTAGGAAATTCATCTTTGTTCTATGTATTTAAAAAAAGAACATAAATATTAATAACAGCAATTTAAACAATGAAATTGAATAAAAAGATGTTTATCTTTGAAAATTCATCTTTGTTCTATGTATTTCAAAAAAGAACATAAATATTAGTAATAACAATTTAAATAATGAAATTAAATAAACAGATGTTCATTTTAGGAAATTTATGTTTGTTCTATGTATTTCAAAAAAAGAACATAAATATTAGTAATAGCAATTTAAACAATGAAATTGAATAAAAAGATGTTCATCTTAGAAAATTCATCTTTGTTCTATGTATTTAAAAAGAAAGAACATAAATATTAATAATGGCAACACAAGTAATAAAATTAAATAAAAAGCTGTTCATCACATCACATTCGATGTCCGCTTTTAATTTATTAACTATAATTCTGCTACATTGTTCATTGAGGTCCCATTGAGGTTAGAAACACCGATTTCGTCGACAACAATTCGTCGACACCAGACTGGATCGACAACAATGATAGTCGACACAGAATTTAACTAATTGCAGAGTTTGGTTTAGAGTTCACAGCACATATTATATCAGTGCGCGTCCCAACTTTGTCTACCTAAGGAATATGTATCTCGATCATTATTGTTCGGTTGACAGTATCAGTTAATATTGACGTCGGATAACATTGCTGTCGACGAAATTATCATCGTTGAAATCTCGTGTGGAACAGGTCCGATATCGATGAATTGTAATTGTATCAAAACAGTGTCAGTGAAATCCGTGTCGGTGATTTCTCAATGGAATCCATTCATTGCAGAGGTTTAAAGCTACCAGGACTTGTCGAAATTATAAGAATAAATAAAAATACCTTTAACAATATCATCTTTGTTTCTAATGACCAGGAACTGGATGAGTATGAAAAAACAACAATAAAACACTACAATGAAATTTTCTTATTTCTTCCAATAAATATGTACTTGTACAATCGATAAACCTTTAAGATCTTGGGTCATTCTGTCGAATATTTTGTATGTTAATTATATTTATTATTAATTATTTAAATTAGTAATCTAATAATTAATTAATTAATTAGATCAGATTAGATTAGATTAATTATAATAGCCCTGCCCCATCCTACAACATTAATAATCATACAATCCATCACTGAGGATCCTTATTCTTCTGTACATGTGAACTCCTCTTGCATATTGCTCCATTCACAATGTGCCACCCTCTATCTTTCACTATTTTCAACATTGTCTCTCCTTCTCTATTTCTTCTTATTATGCTTTGAATTTTTTCTCATGCGTTTATCTTCTCTTCTGTACACAGTTCCATCTCTTTCTATTCTTCAATTGAAATCCTGTTCTATAATTCAAATCAGCACCTTGTCTTGCTCTTGTCCTTAGTTCAGAAGTTTTGCAACTCCTCTTCTACTCTCATTTTTCTCCCTACAAATTCTTGTACTTCATGACATCTATTCATTAGTTGCCAGTTCCTTCCTTTATTCCTCTTTATAATAGGAATTTTTATTATTTCATATATTATTTCATATTATTTTTATTATTTGCTATAATTATCTATTTATAATATGATTATTCCCCCAGCATGCCCTTTCTTTCCTATTTTCACCCTTACTTCCTCCTTAGTTTCACCCTTGTTCTCTCACCTAGACCTTGCAATTGTCTTTCTGTCTTTAATCTTCATTCTTCCTTCTACTACTTTGACCTTTGCTGCCTTTAAATTCTTCTGTATGTATGCCATTGCATCTAGATTCTTTCACTTTCCACCATCTTTACCTTGTGGCTCCTTTTTATCTTTGATCCATGGGATGGAAAGTATCTTCTTTAAACTCTGCCATCTCTTCACTTCCATCCATGTTTCTGTCAAATCTTCAAAGTCTTCAAGTTTCTGTCAAACTAATGAAACCTCTTTACAAAATCCCCAAACCTGCTGTCCTTTTTCTCTGTTCCTCTATGGCAGAACAATAACCTGCTTTCTCTTTCCTTTCTTCATATTTCTATTCTTACCTTTTCTAACTCTCTCTGCACTCCATACGTTCCCTCTTTCTTCATTTTCTTCCCTGTCCAATCTCTTCTTTTCATCTGTCTTTCTTGGTCCCCGAGGCTATTTCAGACAGATCTTCCTATGACAGTTACATGAATTGTTCGTCTTTATGCCATTTGAACCAACAATTTAGATGTTCAAAGAACGTTTTATCTAAAATATTTGCCAGACCTTTCGATTGATTCTGCTTGAAGGACGTGCAGTTGTGCATAGGTCCAACGCTTTTTGCCAAGTTACAGAGGACACGGAACACGGTGAAGTTTTTACACACGCTTTCTTTTTTTCTTTTTTCTTCTCATTGTTTTTCTACGTTCGAGAGATATTTGCCGGTACGTGCTCGAAACGCGGACATTTTTCGAAGCAACGGTATATACAGTTCAAGTGTATCTTTGAACACTTCAACGTTTAATGCTTCAGCTAATATTTTAATTAAGTGATACGTAAACTAACCTTGAAAGATTTGAAAGCCACGTTCAATCGATAGATTCTCAGCAGAGTTAGACGAACGTCGGATCGTTTTACATTGTAATCCTTGTTCATCCTTAATATTAATATACGTCAATAACTTTAATATCTTCTGTTCTATGAGTTAGACGGTTCTTGAGGCTTTATTATTTGATTAAAATCTTACCTGTTTAATATCGACCTGTTTAAAAATTATCTTGGAATGTTATTAACTCAAATTGACCATAGCTTGTCCGATATTATTAGAATGTTCTGTAATGCAGCGTCTATAACGTAAGAAGCTTTTTTGTACCATCGTATCATTCAGCGCCATTTCTCACAATATCCCAAGTCAATGCACGAAACAACAGCAATAAAGATGATTCTTAAGCGGTCATTATTCGATATTGTTAATGATAGTTATACAAATAAATCGAGCTGTGAACATCGGAGGGAATTAACGAGTCGAGAAATCGCTCGCTTCGTTTTAACTTGAGAAAATTTCTTAACGCTCGTATCTGGGGAAAAGATTATTTTTTCATTATTTAAATAGTCGAGAATAGTATGGACTCGCGTAACAATATAATGTAAGATATCGTTTCGGGAATTTCCTCTTGATGTTCGTCTTTGCAAAAATTATAGTTCTTCTGGCGTTTTTCGATTGGAAAAAATGCCGAACACTTCCATTCTGCGGTCTAAATCAGCAACGTGTAGTTGGAAACGCTAGTTCTCGCTTAAAGTACAAGTATAAGCGAGCGAGAGATTAGGATGTTTCCGACGTCAGGGCAATCGTTGCTAAACAGTGAGAGTGGCAGCACTAGAAAAGGCAAAGAAGAACGATAATTTGCAGGGCTCGAGAAATGATCGTTCAACACGATAATACCAGGTAATTGTGATAAAAGTATAAGAGAAGCGTGAGGCAGAGAAAAAGGCAAAGATTACCAATATTAATTAGTTAATTAATGAACACATAGCGAAGTAGATAATTTTTTTAGATGATCAAGAAAATAAATTACAGGGAATATTTATACATACGCGTGCGTACAGGAAAAAAAAATATATATATATTATAGTTGCACGCGTGCATGTGTAAAGTAAATGAAACGAGACGAGAATTTTATCCACGAAACAGACAAGTGATTAATATATAATTGATTTAAGAGCTGTATTAACCGACACACAATTAGAAAACGATAGAGAGATATACAGTATGATTAATTAATGAAACATTAGAATAATTATTATACCAATTAATTAATTGGATGCATACATTATGCGTGTATACATTAACAGCAACAACGTATGTACTTGTATACATAAATAATAATACAATATTATTATTATAATTATTATTATATATTATACATATAAATATATTATATTGTATACACATTAGTGAATGTTCAATGTTGAAATAAAATGCATATACGTTGTTTACACCATATACGTCTATTTGCTCGCCTATTATTTCATTCCCTCGAGTGTACAAATTTTACGTTGTTCTTTTACGTTCGTCTAATAGCTTTCCAGTTTAGTTCCTGCATCCATCGATCGGTTCATACGATCCAGTTTCATCCAATCCAGCACTGGATCGTAATTGGAGTAACGCGAACAATTTTTCAGTCCAGTACAGTAACGTCCTTTCGGTAAGTATTCCCAACGACTGGATCGAAAGAGCATTTTTCAATCCAGCGAACGTAATATTCCAGCGTTCCTGAAATCGTCTAGACGCTTTCAGCGGTCCGAAAAATCCTATAACAGCTTTCGAATAACATAGACATTGATCGATTTTCAGTCGAACGACTGGAATGTAATCGTTCCATCCAGGGACTGGGCTAATGCAAAGCCAGCTTTATTTTTTGGACCATATTTTGAACATTAGTAGGTAAGTAACTATTGTCAATGATATTATGAATTATTATTATGAATATTATGAATATTATTATGAATATTATTATGAATGTTATTATTATGAATATTATTATTTAGGAAATTTTTTAAGGTATTCATTTGTGTTTTATTCTTTATAGGCACGTAGAATATGATTTTACGAGTATCTCCAATTTTTTTGAAAGTATAGTATGTTGAAAGGGGTTTGATTAAAAAAAATAATGAAAATAAATATCGTAGAAGAAAGTGTCATAAATAATTATAAGCGCTTTTACTTCAATATTTAATTGCTTTCATATTTTACTTTCTCTCTTATATGAGGTTGTTGCAAAAGTTTCTCCTGTTTTGTAAGAAAATAATAGATGCACAAAATTTTTGTTCTATATTATTTTATTGAATTATCTTGTTTTATTATTATAAAATGGTTCATATATAATTCAATGAAATAATATGAAAGAAAAAATGTTGAGCATTTATTATTTCTTTACAAAACAAAATAAAAGAAACATTTTGGATAACCTAACATTTATAAGCAATTTTACTTTAAAACAAACCAAAACCTAACCTAAAACTAGTTACATAAACGCAAATTGAGAGACAAGAAATAAACAGAAAATAGTTAAGGAAGAAGTTTACTTTAATACATTTTTTACTTTAATTACTTTAATTACATATGGAAATTAGACTCTTCGCAGGAAAATGCGGAGAAAATTAAGCCACGAAACAAGCTTGTAACAGAAACTTTTAAAGAAGGAAGAAAGAAATTCATTCAATTTGTTTTTTTAAAGCAACAATGTTAACAGTACGATATTAAGGATTACTAATAATTCGACTGCGGAAATTTATGTATTTATTGGAGATTCGAAGGTATAAAAATGTGCAAAATGCACATAATAAGAAGGAATTGTTTAAACATCCAAAATAAAAGACACATCATAATATTTAATACGTTTCAAAGAAGCAAATTTCTATTTACGTTTCGTTTGTTTTATCATTTTGATACGAGTATGAACTTGCATAAGCATAGAAGCATAGCAAAAGCGATAGAATTTAATGAGAAAGATATCTATTCTCGTAATTAGAAAAAATATGTCTAACTTGAAAATGGTCCTTAATTTTACAACGCACAACAACAACTGTTGTTGAAGAAATAGTGGACTGGTATGATCACTAGTTCTTACAAGCTAAGTTGGTACGACTTTTAACGACGCTCTTTTGTCTTAGACGTCGGCCATGTGTTAATTATCTCAGTGTATCCTGTGTGTTCGCATGTTTGTACTTGGTGGTGAAATATAGAATATACAAATCTAATCTGAGTGAATCAATAAATACCAAACTCTAAAAGCTTATTGATTAACAACTGTAAGGATTAAGGAGAAACATCTCCAATTTCCCGGAAAATTATTTATTGTCAATTGATGCTAAATGCTGCGCGAAATTTTCAAAATGCTACTAACGTATCCGTAATTCAACGATTTATTTTATTTATTCCAATCCGTAATAAAATGTGTATGGGAAATGCACGTATTAAAAAGATATTATACCTCTTCATTTTAAAACAGTTGCATAATCCTTGATGTATTGCAATTTATTTTATCATGAAACATAGTGGAACTTCGCTTATGCACTCTCGTTTAAACGAGCCAGCTTCTGTTTGGTGTTAATTCTATGAACCCATAACCGAGCCTTTATTCTCCAAACTACGCGCAGCGAGTGAATCTTCATTATACAAACTCGTCGGTTCTGCGAACGATCTTAAATAATAATAATTATAACATTAATGATAATGAGATTGGTTGCATAATTTATTTAACGTCGTATCGACTATCATGGTCATTAGCGACTACTTTTCCGTTCGGTGGCTTATTAAATTGTTCAATAAATAAATATTGTTCAATAAAAAATAAATTGTTCAATAAATGTTCAATACCTTAATTTTTTTAGAGAAGTTGATAATCACTTGTTGAAGCGGGATCAGTGCGGCCATGTTATTAAGATTACCGTCGACTTTATATTTTTTCCTTTCTTCATTCTACACAGGGTGTCTCAATTATATGCGATCACTTAAATACCTTCCTTACAACAAAGTTAGATTACTTCAAGGAGCACATATTAGGTGGGAGGAATTTTTTCTCAAGGTCATTTTTCAGGAGACTTCAAGCTTGTTGGATACGTTATCGAGGTTATAAAAATATTTTTATTGCGCATATATATATTTTTCCCTTTTTATTATATATATATAATAAATATAAATAATATATATATATATATTATTATAGGACATTTGGTAAAGTGTTAAATCTCATTGGTAAAAAAAAATAAAATAAAAATAAATATAGCATATGGGTGGCTACCACCAGCGGGGTGCCATCTTCGTGTTTGCTAGGTTATATCTTTTATGCGTATATAAAGTGGCACTGAAAAAAGTATATATATATATATATATACCTTGATTTGATTTGAAAAGGTTTCTTCCACCGTAATATGTGCTCCTCGAATTATAATAATTATATACATGTAAACACCCTAGAGTTCACGTGGGATAGGGACACTTTGTTTTACGGATGGCACGACTTTCTTTGTTTCACGGACAGAGCAACTCTCTTCTGTTTTACGGACAACCATTTTGAGAGACACTAATTTCCCAAACGGACGGACAGAGAGCAACATCAGAGATAGACAAGATCACAGAATAATTATTTAAAATATTGAAGTTTGACGGAGAAAGATCGGTAGCTCAGGACGTTGAAAATCGATTCTCGATTTTCAGACTTCAGAATCGATCATCTGAATTATCTCGAGATTTACGATCATAAATATAATAATGTAAATCCTTAGGGTAAATCAGACGCTCGATTCTGGAAAATCGAGATTATTTTGGAAACAATTAAGTTAAATACAATATAAGTTAATAACAAATCTACTACAAATATTATCTGGGAAATCGAGAATCGATTTTCTAAGTCCTAAATTACCGTTCTTCTCGCATGATCTATTCTATTCAACAAGTAGCTGTCGGTAAAACAAAATAGAAGTAAAAAATGTCGGTTGGCGGGTAGTTTGAATTCATAAACACTTAAATTCGTACGAAGCATTGTTCAAGGTTTACCATTACACGATATACAAATCAAAAGACAAATGTGATTATTTTATCATCAAAGTTTGCGCGTTCTGTAACGATGTTTTGCTTCTGGTGGTTGATGCGAATAGAATTTTTATGCCCGGTTGAATCATTGTAATTATTAAAAGTTGAATGATCGTATTAAGAATTGCGAATAAATTTCTACAATGGATAAAGTTTAGTAAGCAGTAAGACGGATTGGCCAGTGTTCTCACGATATCCATTTAAAATGCATCTAAATGCATTTTAAATCGCTCTTTGCATTGTTAATGTTACAATTCATTCGCGAGATCGCGTTCAAAATGAGAAACTTGTTAAGGGATTCGATTTAACTTCGCTACGCGCTTATTTTTCTGATTATTCCAATTGATGCCTTTGGCAAAGAGAAATACTTATTCGCGCAGAAACGTTCGCAATGTTACGACGTACCATGAAGTTCGCAGAATTGTACGTATTGAAATATATGTAATTTTGTGCGGTATACCGGATCAGCCGCGCAGTAGTAATATACATGAATGTTTGAGTATGTATGTCAATATGTGTGTATGCGTGTGATATGTGCGTGCGCAGCTTCTCGTAGAACAAAAGAATGTCACTATTCCGTACGCATGGTAGGAAGTGAGACTAGAAAAATGCTGAAACACGTGTAATAGGTATCTGTGAACATCTTGTAAATCATATATTAAATAAATACAAAACTATTTTATTATCATCGCTACATGTAATGAAAGAGTTTCTACATAATTATTTCGGCGATTACGATCCACAATTCTTAACAAATGAAAAGCGGCTTTGTCATGGCTCTGTAAATGGCTGGAATGTATATAAAGTTTTTTTTTTTTACAATTTGTCCTGAAGGACATTTGGTAAAGTGTTATATCTCATTGGTAAAAAGAAAATAAAATAAAAATAAATATAGCATGTGGGTGGCTACCCCCAGCGGGGTGCCATCTTCGTGTTTGTTAGGTTATATCTTTTATGCGTATATACAGTGCTGGACAAAAGTATTGGCACAGCATGATTGTTATGATAGAAATGCTTATAACTACTAAACAAATTGATTTAAACAAAAAACTTTTTGACGTATTTATTTATTATCTATTCTAGTTTATTACATAACAAGAGCAACAATATAAATAAAATAATACGCAAAATAATAACAAAAATATATTTTTTGAACATTTTATGGGTGGACAAAAGTATTGGCACAGTAGAATATTTACGCTTATAACTAATTACATAATAAACTTCTAATATTTTGTTGGCAGTCCTTTTCTTTTAAGGACTTCCTTTAATCTTCTGGGCATCGAGTGGACTAATTTTTTAGTGAATTCAGGTACAATATTGCTCCATTCCTGCAGAAGAACTTTCTTCAGTTCAGACTTGCTTGTGATATTATGTTTCCTAATTCTTTTTTCCAATTCGTTCCACACGTGCTCAATGGGATTCATATCGGGACTTTGAGGTGGTGTGTTTAATGTGTGGGCAGTATTATATATTATCCACTGACGAACAATATACGCCATATGTTTAGGATCTCGATCCTGCTGAAAATAGAAATCCCTGGGGAGGTTTAATTTTTGAGTACTTTTCAAAAGATTTTGCTTGAGTATATTTAAATATACATATTTATCCATTATCTCATCAATGAATATAAGTTCTCCTACACCCGATGATGCCATACATCCCCACACCATTAAACCACCACCCCCATGTTTCATGGTGGCTTGCAGATTCAGTTCGTCCATCTCTGTGTTGGGTTTTCGCCATACTAATATTCTGCCGTCAGATTTAAAAATATTAAACTTACTTTCATCTGAAAACATGATCTTTTCCCAAAAATCAGTATCTTTCGTAACAAACTCTTTCGCGAATTCCACTCTTTTCTTTTGGTTTATTTTACTGATGTAGGGCTTTCTTCGTGCTGCACGGGCAGAATAACCGGCATCCTTCAATACCCTACGTACAGTTTTGGTACTTACTTCTTTTTCACACTCAGCTTTTAACGGATCCAAAAACTAATTCGACTGAAATTGCTTCGATGTTAAAAGCTGAGTGTGAAAAAGAAGTAAGTACCAAAACTGTACGTAGGATATTGAAGGATGCCGGTTATTCTGCCCGTGCAGCACGAAGAAAGCCCTACATCAGTAAAATAAACCAAAAGAAAAGAGTGGAATTCGCGAAAGAGTTTGTTACGAAAGATACTGATTTTTGGGAAAAGATCATGTTTTCAGATGAAAGTAAGTTTAATATTTTTAAATCTGACGGCAGAATATTAGTATGGCGAAAACCCAACACAGAGATGGACGAACTGAATCTGCAAGCCACCATGAAACATGGGGGTGGTGGTTTAATGGTGTGGGGATGTATGGCATCATCGGGTGTAGGAGAACTTATATTCATTGATGAGATAATGGATAAATATGTATATTTAAATATACTCAAGCAAAATCTTTTGAAAAGTACTCAAAAATTAAACCTCCCCAGGGATTTCTATTTTCAGCAGGATCGAGATCCTAAACATATGGCGTATATTGTTCGTCAGTGGATAATATATAATACTGCCCACACATTAAACACACCACCTCAAAGTCCCGATATGAATCCCATTGAGCACGTGTGGAACGAATTGGAAAAAAGAATTAGGAAACATAATATCACAAGCAAGTCTGAACTGAAGAAAGTTCTTCTGCAGGAATGGAGCAATATTGTACCTGAATTCACTAAAAAATTAGTCCACTCGATGCCCAGAAGATTAAAGGAAGTCCTTAAAAGAAAAGGACTGCCAACAAAATATTAGAAGTTTATTATGTAATTAGTTATAAGCGTAAATATTCTACTGTGCCAATAGTTTTGTCCACCCATAAAATGTTCAAAAAATATATTTTTGTTATTATTTTGCGTATTATTTTATTTATATTGTTGCTCTTGTTATGTAATAAACTAGAATAGATAATAAATAAATACGTCAAAAAGTTTTTTGTTTAAATCAATTTGTTTAGTAGTTATAAGCATTTCTATCATAACAATCATGCTGTGCCAATACTTTTGTCCAGCACTGTACAGTGGCACTGAAAAAAGTATTCTGCAAGAGCAGATCTATTATCCGGTGTTATAATTTTTTTTTTTTTTTTTTTTTTACTGTATGTAATACACTCAAATGTACGTGTCTCTGTTGCAAAAGTAAAGAAATCTATATTTATAAAAGCTTTCCTAGGTTTCATTTGCTTTCAAAGTAATTTCTCTTTGCAAGCGATACACCGAGATGGAAACTTCTTTTTCTTTGCCATTTCTTCAAACAATACTGCAGGTCTTAATCCCGTAGAACGTTCGCTTGGTTAACCTTTCAAGCGTTTCCGAATCGGATACGAAAGAGATGACCTTTCGAATGACTTTTAATTACAGGAAATAGAAAGAAGTTACTGAGACTGTAGCACGCTCTTACGATTTTCCTTCTAACTAAATAACACACTGAAAATGCGAACAGGTGCGTTTGTCGCGATGGGATAAACACGTGGTATAGTATTATACTATACTATACCATACCATATTATTATACTGTACTATAGCTACAGTTGTACTGGACGAGCTGATGGAACGCCTTAAAATAAACGGAAGTGGTTAGTGATGCATACGTTTTCGTCGCCCGCATTTGTTCGAACACGTTTAATTAATTTGATTTGTTCGTCCGATCTATCGCGACCGAGGATACGTGGCATGGATATTTCGAACGAATGATGATTTTCTGTCGAAAATTTCTCTAGTTTCGTCTAAAATTTCTACATGGAATATAAGAAAAGTATTACAGGGTTTATTCGTACCATACCATTGAATTCATCTGATCAGGTGGATAAAATAGTGAAACGAATTATCGACCGCAGTCTTCGCTTACGTCTTTTGAAGAAAACATTTTATTTTCGTCTTTTAATTTACCATTTCTTGGTAAGATTTTTAATAAACGATTATTTGAAAAAGAAAGTGGTAAGAATTTTTAAATTCATGTTCATTTCTTACCATTATCAAAATTGGACTAAACAGCGTATTAGGCTAAATGCATATTAATAAAAGGATAAATAAACTTGTCGTCGAAACGATCAAATCAATTCGACTTTTGCGTCCGATCGATGAAGGACACATATACTTTATACACAAGGTGTACAAAAAATGTTGCGGCTAAGGACATAGGTACGTATAGATGTATCACATTTTATACACAAGATATATAACAATTATTTTATATAAAAATTATTACATATGAAAATTGTTAAATTTATACGCGCACATAATTTTTATGCATTTATTTATATAATAAATTTATAGGCCCGGGTCGATGAAGTTTTGTAAAAAAGACTTACAGAAAAATTGACCTTGGATTTTAACTTACTTCGTTTCATTTTAGTTACGTTGTCTTTATTTGATTTCCTCGTGTTGGAGCAAAGATGCACAATTTGGACCTTCTACTACCTGATAATTTAAAAAATTGAGAAAACCGTGTAGAAGGGATTTTGTAGAAGTTGCAGATACCGGAGGAATATAATAGAATAAGAATGAAATAAAAATATATTAGATATAACCAGAAAAACTAAACTAAAAACATGTAGCTGAAAGCTCCTCAGGTATTTCAAGAAGTAGAAAAAGGTTCAGTGGAATTGAAGAAATATTTAAACTATGTGGTACAATAGCGATATTTGTAAATTAGCCTTAAAGAAACATCAATATTTAAATCTATCAATATATTATTGCGGAAAAATTTTGAAATTTGAATATCGTTAGCCATATTAATAATTATGCAAAGAAGGAGTCCTCGACTCCAATGACCTTAACCTTCGAATATATTGTGAGAAAAAGATACTAAGTAACAAATAGAAAAATTTTAATGGAATTGAAAAAGTATCTAGTAATGATTTCTGTAAATCAGCATTAAAGGAACGTCACTATTTAAATTTATTAGTATGTCATGAGAAAAGGTTTTGAAATTTGGATAAATATTGTTAGCAATATTGGTGATTATGCAAAGAAGCAGTGCTCCACTTGTAATATACATATAAAATTTATGTTCTGCCTTATGTTAAGTTCTATTTGCACTGCAAACTTATTCCTTATATTTTGATTTTTATCGACGTTGGGTTAAGATATAATAATATATAATCTATAATACATAATATATAACATATAATATATAATATATATTATATGATGTATGATCTAGAATATATAATATACAATATACAATACATAATGTACAACATATAATATATGATATATTTAATATATAATGCATAGTACACAGAGTAAGTTTTGGGATATGAATTATTTTAGGGACATAAAGATTGGAACTTAAGATATCCTTAAAAATGCATATTATGAATTTTCATCTGGATTTTATCTCAGTTAAACAAGGAGCATATTGACAACATTAGAACTGCGTTGTACTAGTCCTAGATGCTTGACTTGACATTTAGTCAGGATATTCCTTAAGTCAAATCTTTGAAGAAATCATCAATTATCGATTACACAAAATATTAAACCGTATGTTATTAAAACATGTTGAATGACGAAGCTAAATTTATTACACATTTGAATGTGGTAAATAAAAATACAATTAAAATGAGATATAGAAATGCACATGACAAAGAATTCCTATCTTTGGGAAAGTTTCTTCTGACTAATATGTTTCCTAAAAACATTTTGAAGATACGCTTAACGAAGTTTCATTCTTGATTTTCCACTGTTTCTAGTTTCTTCCCAAGGAACTGTCTTTAAAGTCTTCACATCCCATATCATAACATAAAATATATTAATTCTTTTATAATAATAAAATAAACCTTATCACTTTCATTTTATTAAAACAAATTTCTATCATTCTGACCTAATAAAGACTTGTGAAATATGTTAGAAATGTTTTCACGAAATGCTATTTAAGAAGCGCTCGTAGAAAAAGATCTCAAAAACTTTAATGCACTCTTTTCTTAATCTTTTTATCATATTTGTTTTCATTTTTCTTATTCTTGTAAGTCGAGATAATGGTAACCGTATAGAAGTAAGAATTGATGATGCAATAGATGGAACCAACTACTGCATCTACAAACGTAATATCGCAATCAAGCTTATACGAGTCTCGCAGATCATAGGCCATAACAATTATAATGCCATTAATCATCGTTTGTGTTAGCTGCATCACAATAACTAATACAGTAAAATATTTCGGTAATATGAACTTCAGTATTTTCAAAGTATAATAAGAATACATGTAGAGATGAACAAAGTAGTCTATTACGCTGAACCATCTCATGATTGCTGTAGTCTGCATGTATGTGAACCAATAGTAAGGAATAATAGTTAAATGACGGTAGACATGCAGAAATGTCACTTGTTCTTTTTGTAACACGATGAAGATCGTATCGCATAATTGTACAATTTTCGATAGGACAAGTGCCCATATCCAAAAGCCAGAAACAGGATTTTGGAAATAGTTACTGAAAAGAAAATAATTCTCTTCTTATTATACATAATTAATAAACATATTTGAAATATTGGCACGTTTTTTGATTATCGCGTGTAAACTAAAGTAACGTATTATAATGAAACAATAAGAATTGTACTATTTTGATTTGGAAAATTACTATACGATGTAGGTATACTGTATAAATTGATATGCTGCAAATTTTTGAGTATAATTAATTATACCAATTAATAAAATAAAGCTCATTTCAGAAACAAATTTATAGAACTATTTTGATAATAGTATCATAAACATCTGTTAAAAATGTATTCCTTGTTTGACTAGCGCTTTTCACGTATCAGTGTTCTCTAAATACCGAGCATAAGAAACTGTCTCATATAATAATGTTTCGTTAATAATTATTTTTCAAGTCGCCATTTATCCGGAAATATATTAAAAGGTAAAATATGAAAGTGGCATTACCTAGCTAGGCAAACACTATAGTAGAGGCTACGATATCTCAATGCGAAGAACAGCTCCGGTACTGTTCTAATAAATCCGAATGCGGAGAACAGTGCATTTAATCCACACCATATTGCAAATGGAAGTTTCAAATTGTACTTTGGTTTATTTAACATATAAACCCTCGCGCTAATAATTACGATGAAGTAAACGATACTACTGCTGTAGAAGTACACTAAATTATTCGTTAACCATTTTTTAGTGTCTGTATAAGAGTAGCTTTTTTCAAAGTCAAAAACATATGGGTACTCAAGTGTAGTGATCTTCATAGAACCGTCTTCAGGCATTGTAAAATATCCTTTTTATATCCACTGGCCTTAAAAAAATGAAAGAAAATACGTAGTCTTTCCGCTTTGTTGTCAATTGATTAAAACGTAAGAACAATCGTTAAAATTCTCTTTTAGAAATATGTAAACTAAAAATATTTCATAAATAATACGTTCAAAATGATGTAAAATATTTCGAGCAAAGTAATAAGATAATGCAAACAAAATAATAAATTAATCATTTTTATATATAGTATTTAACTAAATTTTCACACAAAATATTATAGTAAATTGTTTACCAGTTAGCTATTGTGGCTTCTTTGGAAACATTGAAAAGCGTGTAATCCTAAAATGTGAGGCAAAAAGTAAGCGATGACGAATATACTCGTCAAACACAAAGTACGTTATGTGGCTGTTATAATATAGAATTAAGTTGAAATGAAATGACCGTTTTATTTTTTTTATTTTATTACTGACAGGGTTCATCGTAACACAAAATATTGCCATTTCTCCATGACGAGTATACGCGTCAAAAACAGCTAACTGGTTAATATTATTAGAAACTCAACGTGGTACGAACAGCAACGATGAGTAGAGCACGACACGCGGTGGCGACTACAAGAATTAGGTTGAGTAGATGGACGAAATGAGTAGACGGAAGCTATTGATATTACGTGTGCACTTACTGACATCCTAACGAACCGAGCACGGCTCGCTGATTTATACCTCTGCGTGTTCTTCTGTCATTGGTTCCTTTGTATTTTTGGAAACACGCAGAAGCCTAAACCGTTTGGGTGGTTAGAAGACAAAAAGTCAACGATTGACACGGAAATGTAAACAATTATCATCCACCGTTTCTCGGCTTGATAAGTCGACGACCTGTCGATGAAGTGTGACGGCCCGAAGTTTGCCGATCTAGCCGGTACACAAGCGCTAGCAGTGCCGAAAATTGCCGAACGAGACCGTTGACTTTTAAGTGTTAGAAAAACAGACGCGGCAAGCTAATCGGCTGGGAAATAAGACACGAGGCAAAAACTAGGGCCCGCGTCTTATTGGCAAAAAATTCTAAAAGTAGAACTTTTGTGCGTATCTTATTCTTAGCATGATTGAAAGCTATTATTTCTTATTTTGAAACCTATTACAAAATAATATTTGAAATATTAGATTGCTCCAAAAGTTTCTTTCCCTTTATAAGAAAATAATAGATGCACAACGTTTCTTGTTTTATACTATTTTATTGAATTATATATGATCTATTTTGTTCTATTACATTGAAATATGACTATTGTATTGAATTATGTGTTTTGTAGTAATAGAACAACATGGATCATACATAATTAAATAAAACAATATGAAACAAAAAAATGTTATCTATTATATATCTTACTACTTTGTTCTGAATATTTTTCATCTCTTTTAACATATTATTCATTAAGTATTCAATCTTACGTATTTTTAAAAGAATATGTTAACAATTGATTAGTGGATATAAAAAATGATATTTATAAATATTATCAATATAGATATTGATGAAGAAACGTTGTAATGGGATTTTGTTCACACTCCAGTGCGGTTCACTGCAGGCTCACTCTCATTGTGTTTATCATTGTTGTGTATATATTCTAATATATCTTACAAGGAGAAGTCACAGTCGTTAGGTCGTCGATATTGATAAAATTCTTTTTGACGAGTCTAGGACAAAAATAAGTCGACCCACAGGAAGATATTGTTACAAAATAAACACAATCAGTCCACATCGTAGAAACAATAAGTTTCAAGCAAGTCTTGAAGAAAATACACTCTGATGGAATGATAATAAAACTTATGACAAAAAGAAAATAGTCATTGTTATACTACATTTACTGCAATATAAGTTGTTACAAATCAAATTCCATATGCATTTGCGTAAAATAACGATCCTAATATCGGTAAGATATAGTTAGGTTAGGTTAGATTCCTTGGAGATTGGTAACCTAACTTTGAATCACGATCATCCTACGCCTCGAACAAAGTAAATACTACTCAAGACCCTCTTTTCTGCAACATATTCAATAAAAAATTCAATAAAATCGAAAATGACACCTTCTTTTTCGCACAATTAGCCGAATATTTTGCGCCGTTGTGTTAAGAGAAAAAAATAACGATGAAAGCGACGGCGAATGTGTGCCCTCTTTTTTTCAACTGGTTTATGACATCAAAGGATTTAGATGATCCGAGGCACGAGCAGAATGTAATTCAACCCAGCCCAAGATGTTAACAAATTTATTTGATTCAGCAGTAGGAAAGATACGGGATCCATAAATAATTTTTGAAATGTCACGTTTAAGTTATATCGTGTGTTGGGTCTGCAATGGAATGCAGGGGAGGAAAGTGTGCAAAGAGGATGTGAAAGCAGGATTTAGGTGCGGAACATGATAGGAAATGACAAATGGAAGGAGAATATGAATAGCTTATTAGGGGACAGAGATTTGGGTGTGGAACACGATAGGAAATGACAAATGGTAGGAGAATATGAATAGCGTGTTAGAAGGCAGATTAGTGAGAGAGTTATGTGTCTATCGTAGGACATTGGACATTTGAGCACTTGGCAAAAGAACTGAGTTGCAATAAAAAGTAGAGAAACATTGTTACCACAGGCTAGCTATATATAATGAAAGGTAGTAAGTTAATTCTGAAATAAAACAATTGATATTAATCATCATTTACCATCTATGTACTTCAATTACAGGTTAAAACAATTACAATACCAAATTTTCACAGAAAATTAACTTTTCGAAAACTTGCTTCCCTACAAATTTACATCATTTCCTAACCCCTACAATATCATTATTATCATATCATTTATTAATCATTAAAGAATATTATGAACAAAATTTCACTTCATGCAAATTGTGTTTCAACACAATGTCATTCTCCCCTAACAACACCATTGTGATGTTATTTCTTGTTATCACAATCTGCAACTTTTCAATGTTTTCCCTGATGGTGAGTAATAATAAAACATGTGATTTCGTTTGTGTGACTTCATCAATTACTGAAATAAGAAAAATACATCAACTTAGAGTCTCACCCATGACAGCATAAACGTGCCTCTTATGACGATAGCTTTTAACATATCAAACGCCAAGGTAGAATGCACATATTTCTATACTTGGTTTCTCTTGAAAATCCATTAGATTCCTCAGAATCTAAATTTTCCAGAATATTTAAATATAGATCATTTTATTTTATTTTCTTCTTCTTCTTCATTTGCATCCGTGAGTTACACAAAACTCACGGGATGTCCAGACCATATAACCGGTGTCTGCACCACAATTGCAGTTAACCAACGTTTTTTGCATTGTCAGCGTTAGCTCACATTTCAAAGATACCTCGAATCATCGTCACATTACAACCTGTTGCCATGAACGTCAGCGACACGTGAAAAAATTATGCTCTTACGTAGTATATATAAACCATACGACGTATGGACATCAGTTTCTTTGAAATTGCCTATCTGCCGTCATGTCCTATACAACGTACGGAGAGAACAGGGGACGCCATAACTGACCGCGTGGAGAGTTTTTTTTTTTTTTTTTTTTTAGTTTATTTTGGTTTTTACAATTTGTCCTGAAGGACATTTGGTAAAGTATTATATCTTAGTGATTAGGAAAAAAAAATAAAAAATAAAAATATAGCATGTTGGTGGCTACCCTCAGCGGGGTGCCATCTTCGTGTTTGCTAGGTTATATCTTTTATGTCGTGTGCAGAGTGAGACAAAATTCAGTCGAAAGGTTTGTATCGTCAGACTAACACGTATGAACTTTGCTTTTTGTCTAAGCATGGAAAAATCGGTTTATATTATTTTCAAGATTCTTCTACGTTTTATCGTGGCGAAAAGATCCACTAGTTTTGATAAATATGTGCACTTACATTATACGGTACATAGATGTCAGGCGTACCCAATTCGCAGATCATGGGGTTCATAGACTAGGGTTGGACTTACACTCAACTCATACAGCCTGTTGGCCAAACACGGTGCGAGTTAAATGTAACTCACGTGGCGTTCAATGTGTTAACACTTTTTTGTCTTTCTTTTACTTTGATCGCTTTACTTATGCGCAAGACAGATGATTACTGTGTTTGGTGATTACCTGTTCATGTTGTATCGTAGTGAAATGATTTACAGATACGCTGAAAAGGCTGGCAATTATTGGATCTAATGGTACAGTTGAAGTGAATGGTCAGAAAATAATTGTAATCCCGATTTCTGTAACTGCATAGGACACACAAGGAAATAAATATATAAATAAATTCATATAATCCATAAGTGTACGAAATAGAGCGAGATAATGAAGACTCTAATGATTAAGAAATAATGATGATGGATTCAATGCAAATTTCTCAAATAATTGTACAATTGGCAGTAGCATCTACTAAATACCAAAATATGCGGCCATCAAAGTGTTAAGGATTAAAGCAAATAATAGTAAATATAATAAAGAAGATAATAACAAAAATTCCAGGATTTGTTAAAATAACGATAGAGAAATAAATATGGAATAAACAAAATTTAATTCTACTGCATGTGAGTTTATATTTTAATATTTTAAGACTTTTCAGATTTGCGTCACCTGCTTACGACGAAAAAAAAAAAATTGGCTGTAATATAGTGCATTTACACCCACGCCTACGTTATACTTTACGTATACTTGTGTATACTTCACGATACGCTATGTACTTCATGCAGAACAAGTCTTGACACTCGCTAGGAAAAACCGTCCGAAAATTAAGTCGTGTCTGGCCGCGAGAAATCAACATGGAAGATCAACAAAGCCCGCCTTCTTGCGAAACAGACGGAAGTAGAGCGTCTTCATCTCTGTCTGAGATATTCACAGCATGTCACGCATGCGTAGAACGACAACCTTCTTGCCTTGCATGTTGCTTTCGCACTAGTCACGACTCAATTCTCAGATGGTTTTCCCTAGGCTTCACTATATAGGCTGTCGAGAGCTGTTCATGTGATCCTGTTCATATCTGTTGGTCCGTATGATGCACAGTTGTATTACGTTCTATTTTGTCGCCGACGAGAAGGTAGCGTCAACTGACGTTTAATGCAACTGGCAATAAGCTCCATTTTCGGCTAACCTGCTGTGTGCGGGAATACTGGCACGGGAGAGGATTAAAGTTGCTCGAAAGTAAATTAACAATATAAAATGATTTATTCAAATCTTACTCGATTTCGATATTGACAAAATGATAGCTAATTCTTCGATAGACAAAATGATAACTGACCTTCGATAGAATGAATAATTAATCTATAATATTCGATAGACGAACGAAAATTAATTTACTCGATAACCGAACGATAAATATAAATATTCTCATACTGACTTCTCTGAGTCGCTACATTTATATCCGTCGGAGATGAAAAAACGTCAGGGTGTTTTTTTTGAAAATGTTTGGCAAAATACCCAACGTTTCTTCAACTGCCGACTTTGTTTACAATTTAAGTTGTCTTAATATTGTTATAAAGACATAACATAAAAACATAGTTAGATGAGTTTTTGCAAGATATAGTTTTTAGCAGCTTTAACTGCCTTTTACTTCAAATACTGTAAACACGGTTTCGAATAAACGTTTTAAATTACCTTGGTTTAAGAAAATTTATTAATTTTACTTTCACGCTACGGATCGCGCGGATCGTAGGACGAGACAGTCACAGCTACAGCAAACGTTCCACCTAGAAAATATGTATAGATAAAATTATTTAACCTAAAACCTAATCTAATCTGGTAACATAATTCTATACACAACGATACTCCAGCAATTTTGTAGTAACGTCAATCGACACGAAAACCGACGATATTTACCAACTCGAAGCATCTAACACACAGTGAAGCATGTATGATCGACGATTGTTTGTCACAACAAACATAATTTTCAGTCGCGTACGGCACGATTTTTCTCGAATTTTAGTGGCGAGATTGTGTTAAAAGTTTACAATTCGTGCCTAGAAATACGGCTAAATACACGTAATGACAAATATACTTCAGTGAAATAAGAAGAGAAGAATACGTTTTCTAACCGCATCGTAAACTAACCTATATTTTCTAAATGGGACGTTTGTGGTAGCCGTGATTACTTTTGTTCAACTCCCTCACTAGTAAGTTTTCCAACGGTGTAACTTACGCAATGTTAGGGAAGGTTGGGGCAGATTGAGGGAATTAAAGGAGAAGATTTCTCAGACAATGTCGAAAGTAGTATAGTTAGTGTATCAGTGACGTCTTGACTCATACTGCAGACAAATGGAAGTGGGAGACAATATTGTCGAAGAGACGCGGGGAAACGTAAGACGAAATCGGCAAAAGTGAATCATCTGGCAACCCTGATCATACGATCTAATAGGCGTAGATCTACGCACTATATATTGGGTTGGCAGCTAAGTGATATGCGGATTAGGTATTAACAAAATCCGCAATCATTTAGTTGTCAACCCAATAGTACATATAGTACATATAGTACATATAGTACTGCCAAAAACTGACTGCAAATTAAAATTACACAATATATTAATCGTTCAACGACTTTGTAAGTATGTTTTCTCCGAAATTAGTGAAACTCATCTTTGCAGCGGCCTACTATAGGGACTACGCGTTGAAACTTTCAACTTTGAAGATATTTCCACTTTGGTAAGGTCTGGCTCTCCAAAAATTGGATCACGTATAGATAATATACTAAATAATGTATCGTCGACATTTTAGAAAGATCGTAGGCAATCAACTTACGCTACAAATATTTTAAGCTGCGTCTCCACTGACAGCAACATCGAGTTCCAGTTTTAAGATTTTCTCTTAGAATTTTTTCTCAGGAAATGTCGCTTACAAGAGCTAACCTACTTCTTATATTGCCTAACGAAAATGTTTCTTCGCAGTGCTTTTTTTCTTTGTGTTTCTTTTCTTGCCATTTCGGCCTATTTATCTTTTTATTCCGTTTCTTATTTTTGTCTTTGGTAGACTACATTCTTTAAGCGGATTCTGAACTACTATAGACTGCGCTGAAATAAGCTTTTTATTTGTTCCCTTCTTTACTATATTTAAAGTCGCATCGACTACCATAACTACTAACGACTATATTTCAGCAATACATTGGGGTCCCTAGCGATTACTTAGTTACTTAGTTCCGTAATCGGATGAAAATACAGGCACATAAACATCAAATCTGGACACTCGCTAGGGGAAACCGTCCGAAAATTGGATCGTAAAAAACCAACATGGAAGACAAGGAAGTTCTCGTTCTTGAAAGGCAGGCAGAGATCATAGGCAGAGAGAGTGTCTCTGCGTCCATCTGAGACATTCATAACATATCACGCATGCGCAGAGAACCTTCTTATCTCTTATGTTGATTTCTCACGATCTCTCAATTTTCGGACGGTTTCTACTATACTTTTGGTATATGACTTTATATTATCGTGAATGGCATTTGTTGAACATTGCGATTAAACAACATTTATTAAAATTTTTACATTTGTAGCAGATACGATATACATAACTATGTTAATGTAAGAGTTGCCTAAGATTTGTGTGTTTGGAAGTTCCCACTTGTAGACTAACCTTTACTTCTGGTTTTTAATAAGTAATGATGTAGAGAAAGAGTCACCTCGGCCATTTCAATGAGCTTGAAATATGTTGTTTGAGTAACTTTTTCCTCTACATGTTACCGCTACTCTGTTTTAGTTTACCAGATGTCGGAGATTAAACGTAAGTTAAGATTGCACCACACTTTGATGTATAAAGCCATCTTCCATCTTAACGTACAAATTACATGACTAATTAATTTTGTAAATAATTAATTAACTAGATTTCGGGCACCGGGTTTGGTTTAAGTTAGGATACACTTCCAATCCGGCCACCGTAATTCCCTAAAGTAAAGCTGATCTAAACCTAATTCAAATTAAATCAAATCTATTCCAAACGCTAGAAATACAATTTTACCTAACATACTTTTGTTTTTAACTCGCAAAGTAAAATCGTGCGAGGGTATCTTGTATAGGAAAAAAATTACTCAAAATAAAGATCCTGACAACATATTTCAAGGTCATCAAAACCAATGAGGTGACCTCTTTTTGCAAAATTATCTCTTAATATTACATTTTGTCGGTTTGTTAGATATTACTTTCAGCACCATGACAGTTCAGATAACATATATTTAACTCTTAGACTGTAAACGTTTTTACAGTACCCTCAAGCTGTGGGCATGGTTCTTTCCAATATTTGTCAAGACAATATTTGTTAAAAAAATTTCACATATTCGCATCTTCAAACATTTTAGACCGAAGTTATCATAAACCTTTTGCCAAATAACTTCCTTTAGCTTGGCAGGAAAGGATTTTCTACCTGTTAGCTAGCAAAAGATTCTCCACATGGTCGAAATACTCACCTTTAGTGTTTTAAGGTTAAAATTTTTGGACGAAAACGAATAGTTGTTATTGTAGTATATCCGTAAAATGTCGCCACATTGTTGCTTCATTGTCAGCACGGGCAAAATATTTCTAGAAGTTGCTGTTTATTCAAAATGTTTTGGAACATGCAGCAGGCAACTGTGACAAATAGTTACTCGTTGTTACCTCAACGGAGACGAAGCCTTTGTTATTAAATAGGTTTAGAGTTTGATATTTAATTCATTCACACAGATTAGTTTTGTACGCTCTGTATTTTACCACTTTGTACAGCCATTTACGACACACCGGATACTCAGATAAAAAGAACGTGGCGAACGAGGAAAAACAGAAGAGAATCGTAAGTAGTCGTACCAACTCTGCATATAGAAAATGTGATCATACCAACCTAACATTTATCTCAACAGCCTTACCCAAACAGCAGGGAACGAGATCACATTAATAAATACTTCTCGTTACAAGAAATGACACTGGCCTTCAGAAATTGATCGGATTGAATTTAATTATGAAAAATACAGTAGAACTTCGTTCTATATAAACCAGTTGTTGCTCACTGTCAGTTACATGCGCTCGTAACTTAACCTCTATTACTCGTAACGTACTTTGTTATACGGACGCGTACTCTAAAGTCGTATACGTCCGTGTGTTTTGTCTAAGCTGACGCATAATTTAACAGTTTGCGTCGAAATGGTCAATCAATCTCAATTATTCGAACGACAACCACTATTATCGAAACTCATTGCAGCAGCTGCCAGTGGTAGCGAATGAGCCTCAGTTATCCGAAATAATCGACGATCGATTTGAACAAACGATGTTCCACTGTATTTCTATTAAGTATATTTTTAATCAAACATTTCGACGTTAATAGCAATAGAAAATTATTTATACGAAATCTGTGATTATTTGTTTAGTTAAGCTCCGGACTGCACTTTGTTAACCTCTTTTTAACAAACGTATGTATATTAACTGTAACGTGATATTGTAACTTTATCGTATCGGATATATGTCACGTCGAAGGTAACGTAAAAACTACAAAAACCTCGAGTCGTATTGAATTACGGTGGTTCATGGATACCGTGGATTACACGGATCATCATACATCTTTGTATCTTTTTTATACGCAAATCATTAAAATAGGGATGAAAACTGTTTTTGAGGCGAAGAAAAACAACTTATACTTTTGTGAAAACCTATATCTGCGTGTATATGCAACAGAAAACCATCTTTTTATGTTGGGAAGATTTTAAAAAATATCACACATTGATAATATACAGGGTGAGTCGATAAAAATTACAGCCTGAAATTTATTTAGTGATTTTATCAAAGAAATGCTTGAAGCGAAATTTGTTATATTCAAAGAGCCTGATCAGACGAATACACTTTGACTTTTCGACATTTTATATTTTTTGAGATATCAAGGTGACTTTAAGTATTTTGACAGTCACCTTATATTTTCCTTTATATTCCGTTGTAGCTACTAAAAATACGAATTCAACCACATATTATAAAGCGACGTACGAAATTATTTTAAGGTTATGTAAGCGTCTCTGTACTACCGATGCAGATATTGGGATGTAAAATCGTCTCGAGGTACCACTAAATAATGATAATATGAAGCATCGCAATATCTCGGTAAGTAACTAACAAAATCAATCTACGTCATAATCAAACTACAATGTAAAATATTTCGTTACAAGCAAAAGACAAGCGTATTCAAAACATGGTTAAATGCAGTTGATTGTTGTGTTTGAAAGCGGATAAAAGCTCCTGCGAGGCGAATTAAACAGTGAACATTTTTTAGTGAAAGCAAACTAAAATGTATTAATTTTGCATGATTTATCATTAAACATGTTTGTTTTTGTGTGTTCGACTTTACCGTTAAACTAATTTTCTTTTTAGTGTAATTATGATTTTCCTGTCGAAATACGTATATAGTCAATATGGAACACGATACTATTACTGATAATGATCATATAGAATTATATTTATTTTGTGCCGGCAACTATGAAATAGACAGTAGTGAAAAATTGGTCCAGTATCACGAAGACGTACTTCAAATGCATCATTCACATGTTCAACGCCTAGAAGACAAAGAAAATTAATTTAATATAATGTATTTGTTTTCTTGTTTTCTTTATAATATGAATATCCACTTTTCATAATAAAAATACAATTTTTTGAAATTTCTATACTTTCCTAAGTGTTCTATGTTAGATGTTATTTCTTTAATTCGCCGTATTTGAACATCTATCGATTTTGTTGCGTTTTAACGTTAGTTTCATTTAAAAAGAAAGAACGTTTCTCTTTTTCACGTTTCTTTTTTGCGGGCTTACAAGATCAGATATTCCATATTAAGTGCAGTATAATATTACTTATAGCCTAACTCCAACTTAACCTCAATCAGCCAATTCTTTGAGACCGTTTCCTTTTTATATATGGTATTTTCTGCTGTTCAATACAGACCTGCAAGAGAGAGCTGCTATATATACATCTAAACAAATTGCAACTTTTTTCCCATAGAAATGTTATTTCATGTTTGGAAAATGTACTATACTATACTCCATACTATTTTTATAAGTGGATCTCATAAAATTCAGTTCGTTACGCATGAAATCTCGTCTGCTGGCATGCCTCGAGGTAAATGTTGCCGTGTACATAATCTCTTTTGATAGACAACAAAGTATAAAATAATGAACGCATAAAAATATGTTTCACGTTGGGAGTAATCTGCCTTTAATACGAAATATGTGCCCAGACTTCAAACATACACATTTGTCATATACAGGGTGAGTCACCAAAAGGAGGTCAGCTAGATAATTCGTGCAATTTTTGAAACACAGAGAAATGTTTGAAACGGAAGTTATCTGGCTCTGAGAAGACTATTTCACGGTGGAGAAAATCTTTTCTTACGTGGTCATGGACGCGATAACGCGAAAAAAAATAAAAGTAAAAAATAAAAATTCCTTGCAAATGCTTCGGAAAATTGTATTCTTGGCTTTATTGGCGAAAGAGATCTTTGAACGAACAACATATGTTACACACCGTGGATGTCTGGAACGAGCTCTTTTGTCAATAAAGCCGGGGATCCACTTTTAATTTAAGTTTTTAATTTCATTTAAACAAAGTAAAGGTGACTTTCGAAACCTGTAAACACCTAAAATCCACCCAAAAAATTTTTTCATCATATAATAGCCCCGTTGGGACCAAACAACTCTTGTTTCGAACGTTTCTTTGTATCTCAAGAATTGAAAGAGTTATTCGGATGGCTCGCATTATTTGATAATCGCCCTGTATACTGCCCTCCTCAGATAAAACGTCCTATCTAGCATTTTTCTCATTTTTTAAAGTATGTTGAAATATTTGAAGTTACCCGTGTCTTTTTTTTATCTATTCAGCAACGTTATATTATACTGGCTGAAATAGTGACTATATATTTTAAATTAAAAAAAAGAAGAAACAATAGCAATAAAACCACAAAAAAAATGATACATAACATAAATTTTCTACAATTTCAGAATGGTAAGTGGGATATTTTAAACATTGATTAAAATAATCTAACCTCAATATGCAAAACTGCTATTACACATCAACTGACGAGGACTAATGAACAAAGGAGTGAGGAATACTCCTCCTAATACGAACGCTGCTAATCGAAAACAACGCGTATCTGTACCCCAGTGTTAGGATGTATCAAGTCCACTTTTTTTAAAACACAACATCCTACATGTTTCTCGTATCCAATTTTTCACCTTTCCTGAGGACAAAAACGTTTTCGTTCCGAATCGTTCAGCTTTTATAATGTTTACAATGTTATTTTTATAACATATTTTTACACAATTTTATTTTATTTTTTATTTTTTGACACATTTTATAACTATAGTTTATAACATATGTATGTTATATTGTATAATGTTCCTAGCGAAAGTACTAAGTATAGTAACTTAAGTAATCTAGTGAATAAGTTTATGAATCTAGTGAATAAGTTCACTATATAGGTGTATAAGTTAAGTGTAAATGTAGATGCAAATGTAAATGTCCGTGTAAATGCAAATGTAAACTTAACTACTTACGTAAATTTAACTTAAGTAATTTTAAAGCATAGAAAAGTAAATAGGAAGTAAGGAAACGATGCAACAAATTTAAATCACCCAAAGAAATTGTAATAGTTGAGAACCTAAATTCCAATAAGGAATACACACATGATACGTACATAATAACCTACAAATTATATTAAGTCCATGTATTATGCAACACTTTTACAAGTTTGGGTCGCCCATCTTTAAAGTTTGAAAAGTGCGACTTAGTACACTCTGGGGTCTAAATACGTAAGTACAACTAGCAGCTCACATACGTCTCTCACTTATAAGAAATTCCATTTTCAGCAATAGAATATACGATTGTAGGAGGAAATGCGATATCGCGTTGAACTGGTAGTATCCGATGTGAACTGGAGAAGCATAATCACGAACTCGTCTGCTCGCATATGGTTTCTTATACAAGATATCCCGCATAACGTGGTCAAGTGACTGGGAAGTGACACTAAAAATAAGTAGGAACATAAAATAAAAATTATTTTTATCGAAGGCTTCGTTTTCGAGAAAATTCATTTTGAAAATGTATTAATTATAAGCGAACATAGCTAATTCCGGAATGGACAATAGTAAATAATCAACAAGAGGTTATTGTACATGTAAAAATAAGGCAAAAATATAGAATGGAATGTTTCATTCTATTACACAATACACTTTGTTTCCAAGAAAAATGAACATGTTTTTATCATCATGACGAGTACTAGGCGCTAATTCTCATCTAAACGTGTTCGAACTGCATTTTTTTTTAAACGAAGCATAAAACGGGAAAATGGTGTTCCACTTTTTATTTATGTTCGCACGCAAGATAACCTATTATCGATTGTTTGTTTCTCTCCAGTCAGGAATTAGCTATGTTTAAGTGCACCTGCTAAGTTTTCAAAAGCGAATTTTATTCTACATTTTCGATTTATTTTTCCACGTAGAATCATTTCTTTTCTTACTCTTCTAATGGATTGACCACATTATGTGAGACACTCTGTATGTACAATATAACCTAATATCGAAACGTTCGCGTGACAAAACTCAATTGTCTATGTCAAACCTTAAGGCTTCGTTGATACACGTTGCGATGCATGTGTCACAGGTCAAATTCTACAAATTATGCGATAAGTTAAAATTCCAAGCACCTCATCACGTGTGACTGTCCGGGTAGTATTTGTTCTCAGCTGTCTAGGTGGCATTCGGTCACTCTAGCCGTTTTTAAAAATATATGACAAGTATGTCCAAAGGGCTTCTCCCACTCCAACGAATAAAGAATATAAATATTCCCTTCAAAATCATCCAAGTCAGTCTGAGTAATTTCGAACCAGCCTGAATATTAAAAGTTTATCGTTGCGAACCGCAAATACTATAAAGGGTTTACCATTTAATTATTGTATAAATTGAGTGGGAATAAAAAATTCGATTTCCTGTTTGGAGATCGACAATTTTTTTTTTTTTTTTTTGAATTTTTTTTTTTGAATTTTTATGTGACATGCGTCGACGCGTGAGTTTCACGAAATCTGCATGAGTTTCAGTTTACCATCACGTTACCTCTCAGTTTATGGTGTGATACCAACGTCGAAACACGTGTTTCAAAATGGCTGATCGTATCTCAACTCCAGTATCATTGCCAATAATAGCAGGTATATTGATTAAAGAACAGAAGAATTAGAAGAAGGATCGTTGATTGACAGAGACAAATTTTTTAATGATGAGCCAGAAAACGAGACAAATTTTTATGTCTCATTTTGGAACTGAATTTTATGCCGAGTGAAACCTTCTAATTAAAGTGAAACATTAATTACAGTAAATTATCAAGTTGAGTAGACAATTAGTTTCTTAGATTTAGAAGATTAAAAATGTGAATATTCAATAACGCATCAGCCGATAATATAAAAAATTGTTGCCAGAGATTTTACCGACTGTATTTATACAAATACAGTATGTATACATTCTGCTGATATTCACATGGTGTTGCTACAAATCGATCAAAATAAAGCAAACGTGCCTACGTGTATATAGAATGAAATGGAAACACTGTCGTTACGTTTTTCCCTATTATCAGTGAGTAATAATTATACTCGTGTGGAATCGAATCATTATTGTATTATGGTATTGAAATCAGCATATGTATGTCGTATTAAATCATATTAAATATATGAGAAATTTGGGACGAACCTCTTCGACAGAAACGTCAATGTGCAACGTAAGTTGATATATTTATCCAGAAAGAAATAATTTTCAGCAAGCTTCTAATCTTTTTGGCCTGTGTAATCACCTATACATACACGTGTTGAATAAAATCCACGTTCTTGGTTCAAGAACAAAGAAATAAAAACACAAACGACCGTAAGTTACACATTACGACATCTACCGATATTTAGTATAAATCGAGCACTTTTTACTGTTTTTCTCTTCTGGTTATCTTATTCTCCTTGATTAATCCTTCCGATTAATTATTAAATTTGTCACTTCGTTAGCATTATATGTATTTTATATGTGGTATCGTATTACGTTATATTATATTACGTTATATTATATCAGATTATATCATATCGCGTTATATTATATTACGTTATATTATATCAGGTTATATCATATCACGTTATATTCTATTACGTTATAGTATCATAACACGTTATTTTATATTATGTGGTATTGTATTACGTTATATTATATTACGTTATATTTTACTACATTATAATACCAAAACACGTTATATTATATTACATGGTATTGTATTACGTTATATTATATTACGCTATATTATATTACATTACATTATCCCATATCACATGATATTATATTATGTTATGTTATATTACGTTATACCATATCGCGTTATATTATATTATGTTACATTATATCAGGTTATATCATATCACGTTATATTATATTACGTTATAATATCATAATACGTTATTTTATATTACATTATATTATATTACATTATATTATATTACGTTATATTATATTACGCTATATTATATTACATTACATTATATCATATCACGTTATATTATATTATGTTATGTTATATCAGGTTATATCATATCACGTTATATTATATCACGTTATATTATATTACGTTATATTATATTACGTTATAATATCTTAACACGTTATTCTATATTACGTTATATTGTAGCACGTTATATCATATCGCGTTATATTATATTACGTGATATATTGTATTTCGTTGTATTATATTACATTATATTTTACTACATTATAATACCAAAACACGTTATATTATATTACACGGTATTGTATTACGTTATATTATATCACGTTATATTAATTTATAATACCGAGCGAAAAAGAATGTTTTAGTCTCTCGATAGATGTAACAAGTCTTTGTACTTACATTTCTATGATCAATGAGCGCATAACGTACAAAAACTACACGTATAAAACAACCTTTTTTCTTTTTTTTTGACAAAAAACATGTGCATTACATTTACATGTTCTTTACAATTGTATAGTCGTATAATTTTTTCCAATTCGATAGATTTACAATAATCGTATCTGATGGCGAATATAATGGAACCTCCACTGGCCGAAAATTTGTTATTCGAATGTAGCACTATCCAAATGTTTCATTAGCCAAACAATAGCTTCTCTTGGTGTCCTCTATTGCCATACATAATATAGAAGAAGACGTGCCAGTACAAACTGGCACAGTATCGAGAGGCACTTAATTTTATGTAAATAGTTCTTTGATAGGTGAACGCGTAAAGGTCATATAAAGGCCAACTTAATTCTTTCAAATAGAATAACACGCGATGTATAATACAAAATAGAAAATGGAATGGTTCTTTTTCACACCATCTAGGGCGTTTTAAAACGCGCACAATCACCTATGTGCTAAAGATCATTTAAGGTCGCTCAAGGACCAAAAGCGGCTAGGGAAAATAATTGACTTTGTGTGGGCGATCGGCCACGTTATTTTATACTACAATTTACGAATGTATCGATACTCTGCTTCTTTAAATATTCAAAGAGATGACCTCCACCATGCATGCCCTAAAGCGATACTCTAAAGGGTGGTATCACAGCGTATCGCGTTTACGTTCAAGATTATTGGCGCATTTTTATTTATGATGAAAATTAAAGCAGCAAGTGTATAGTGAGATATCGACAGTCAAAGAAGAGATGAAAAAGGCGTGTAATCCGAACGAAATTCCATACGTCGTGACATCCACCTCCTGCATCGCTTAAGGTCATCACTTTGAATGTTTAAAAAGTAGCAGTGTATTGGTAAATTAATAAACCACCAATACATAAAATTCAACATTCGACCGCTTATATAAATTAAATTATTTCCTCTTGTTGATTTTTAGCTCTAAATGACCTTTAACCATAGGTCATTGTACACGTTTAAGAAGCTCCAGGAGGTGGTGCGTAGAGTAAAGAGCACGTGATTTCATCCTTAGCGCGAAGCTGATGTTGCACACGTAATTTCTCATGTACAATGACATCAAAAAGATGTGTTGTATCAAGCGTTAACACGTTGACTGCCACTGTGCTCATCCGGCGCTACGCTAGCTTGAAATAAGATAAATTCCGTGAACGGAAACTTTTTCAGCATGTGAATGACATACAGTCGCTGACATTAGCACGCTCGCTGTCGTTGACGTGGATTCGCGTTGTTGTAAATGCTATACTTCAGCCTGCCGCTGGCATTCACGTAATTTCGAATTCCGTTGCTGTTTGCCATTGGCGAGCATTCACGTCAATTGGAAACCCGTTCCTGTTTACCATCCACCTGATATCACGTCATTTCAAATGCTGTCCTTGTTTGCCGCTGATGTGAACTCACCTCCGCAGGCAGGGCTCACTTATGTGAGTCTATGGGGGCTGCAAACCCACGTTCCCGCAGCCAGGGAGGACCGTCGGGACAAGCGTCCCGCTTACGTGAGTCCTCTATGTACACCGTAGGGAAGGTCGCCGGGAGTGTAATGCGCTTGACCGCGGTTATGCTCTCTCTACGTGGCCTTGGGTAGTAGCGCACCCACGATCCTGATGTCAGGGGTGGGACCGTCGGGATAAGTCCCGGGTACAAAAGTACTTTCAGGCCCCCGCTTACGTGAGTCCCATCTGGGTCTGCCGAGCAAGGTTAACAGGTCGCCGAGCCGGCAATGACGTGGCCGTACATCTACACGATAGTTGGACCAATGACTTAGAAAGGTACCACGGGGGTCGAGTGTGAGCCTGGAGGGAGTAGCGACCCCTCTGCTCGACCAGTTCGGGTTTTGACTCGTGGCAGTGGTTGATGCCAAGATGCTGGCAAGACGGGTGCCCCTCCCCCACCACCACCACTCCTGAACGGTCCGTCGGTCAGTCCGGAACCGTCCTGGAGAGACGGTAGGGCTTAGAAAACGCCTCATTCGATCTGAGATGAGTGACAGCCCCTGCAGGCCTACTAATACAGATAGCAAGGTGCTGGGTACCTCGCGCGCTGGTTGGGCGTAACCCCAAGCCCTATGGTCCTAAGGCACTCGGGTTCAGTATGGCGAAAAATTAACGCTGAGGAATGAGGCCGTAAAACATAAGACACACTCACTAGTTGATGTGAACTCACGTCATCTGGCAAATTCCTTTTCTTCCCTCCAATCAGGTTATCATCTTTAACAGTTCCCAGCATATTCCTCGCTTGAAAACGAATTCACAGGAAATGCGAATTGAGATAATTTTGCGATACAGTGTCGCTGTACGGTCAATGACCTGCTCCTCCTAATGGTCGGCCAAGGAATGCTGGTTGATCATGTTATTGTGATTGTTGGACTTAATTCGCTACACGGTATGTCTACTGTCGTGTAGCTTCCGGTGTTTCCATACTTGAACATGCTTTTTCTGATATTGTAAAATGAAATGATATTGTGAAATAAAGAAAACGCCTTCTGTCGAGTGCAACGTTCTATGTAAATAGATAGACAGTGAATGGACGGGAAATCTCATGTGCAGCTTCCTGCCTCGCACCCAGAAGATTCGAAGCCGGAAGATGAGATCAGAGATAATTTCCAGATACCCGCAACGAGAATTTGCCGTATAGAACAAGACAAACGGTTATAAATAAAAACATAGAAGAATGATTATAGATTAAATTCACCGTCGTTTTAACAGCAGAACCTTGCGGCTATCAGCTATAGACTCACGGAAATTGTAAGCGGTGCCCAGCTGTGGCTCCCACGTCAGAAACGTCGATCGTAAATTTGTTAATATTCGGACATCCTTTGAAACGGAATAATTTTTTAAAAATTGGACTAGATGACTTGAGCCTTTTTCAAAAAGCACGCAGACATGATTGAAGACTTTTTTCCTTTTATCTTTTTTGTGTAATTGACATAAATCTACGAAACGTTTAAATATGCATTATAACCTCAAATAAAGAAGTAATAAAAAGCGACCTGCATCTTCTTCTCGATTTCGATCAATTTTAATTGAACAAAATTAATTAACAAATTATCAATTTAATTAATAAAAATTTTGTTGCACCTCATCCAATAAGCTAATTCTCCTAATTTGTCGAAAAAGAAGAAGCTGCAGTCGTTTGGTTTGATTATAGAAAAGTGGTTCAAGAATTAGATGTTATGGTGTAGTATATTTCAGAGTATCGCAGCTCTCGGGCCAAAATAAATAAAATTCTCATGTCGGCGGTCAACGTGTTCAAATAAAACGAGAGACACTTCAGCAGTAAAAAGGAAGAAGTGTGAAACTGCTGTAATAATTACAAAAATCTACAACGTTGTGAGGTCTACCATGCAATGGCTTTGAAAAACAGGAACGTTCAATTGAAGGTACTGAGATGGCTCGATAAATAGACAAATGTTGATGGAATTGAAAGATAAATATTTACCTTTGCAATATAGGTCTCTACAAATCGGTAATGAAACAATTGGTTTTTGTATAAAAAAATGGCGCGCCTGGCCGATTTCAATGAGCTTGCAACATGTTGTCAAGGTCAATATTCTGAACAACTTTTTCCTATATGTGTTAAAAATTTCGATACAATTTGTGTTACGATTACGCTTAATTCTGAAGTAGGCGAGCACATTTTCATATAATCCAATTTAAACTTAACTCATTGTTGAAAAAGATAACCAGTTTTAATGGAAGAATCACATATAACGACCATTTAATGTACAAAGTATGTCGATTATAGGAATATGCCATTCCTTTGTACAGAAAATTGAGAAAAACCGATTTACAATTTTTTTTTTTTTTACCTATGAAGAATTGGTGGAAAAAATCTGGGAAAACTGTCATAAAATACATAGTTAACAGTCATAACAAGCTGCTAAAACTGTCAAAATATTAGCATGGTCACGTGAACGATTAAGGCAATAATATAAACAAATACCGGTTTCTAATGTTTTTTTAACCTATATTCCCGCGTGTTAAAAAATCTGAAAAAATTACACATTAATAGTCGTAACAAGACACTAGTACTGTAAAAATATAAACGTGGTCTGACGTCAATATCGATATGAAGTCAGTATTTAAAAATTTTCCGAATTTTTTAAAAATCGATTTTGTAGTAAAAAAGTTCTAGAAAAATCCACAGACGTGCACGCCACCGAGTAGAATATCCCTGATTTTTCTCAGAATTTTTCATTAAGTAGAACGAAAGAAATGGAGCTTAAACTGTAAATCACTTTTCGTTGTGAACTACCCTTATAGTACGGGTAGTAACTTGATACCTTTCGAGAAGTCTATTGAATGATACGCAGCCAGATCAAATTGATTTAGAGGCATGTTTACTATGCTTGTTCGACTATGATCTTTAATTGAAGCTTTTTGTGAATACATAGCTCGGAGACGAATATTGACCTTGACAACATATTTCAAGCTTATCGAAATCGGTGAAGTATGTCCTCTATATGCAGAATTACCAAAATGTTAGTATCTAGACCAATATCGTCGGAAAAAGTTTTGGAATTTGAAAAAATATTATATTGTTATTAACGTGTTAAATTCTCTAATTGGAAAAAAAGATCACAATGCAAGTGACAATGAAGATGTGCCTTCTCACCTTCAAGTGTTTATGGTATTTAAAACAGCATATAGCGGCACACGAGTCATCCGACGATCCGAATCGGGAATGACTCATATTGTTGTGCCTTAGAGCGTTAACGCTGTTTTATCTGATACATTCGAGAAATAACGAACTCCGGATCAAAACATCACCGTCGTTATTTGTAATCGCCAACCGGAATTACATTCGAACTTCAGTCAATATCATTACGAGCAGTATTGCTAGTCTTTATAGCGAATCATTACGAGAGTCCTCATAGCGATCTGCATAGCGAGTTGTACGGTAGAATCGAGTGAGAGACGATTGCGATCGACATATAGCATCTTTGTACTTGTATTCAAAGTGATTTTAAAATGCATTGACCATTACATTTTACCACTCGTCTCTTTAACTGACACGTTTAATACCACTTCTAGCATTTAGGTGATTTAAGATTTGAAAAGAATAAAATTCAATGTGGCTATGTATTAAAAGATTTATTTGAATTAGCGATAAAAATGATATCCGGTTGAACCTCGCTAACTCGAACCTCAAGGGAAGAACTGAAAGCTCGCGTTGTGCAGATCCTACCAATTTTTCTAGGGAGACAGACTTAACAAATAAAAACGACTTGAAGAGAATTTAATAAGACTTAACATTTTTCAAATTGAAGAGGGTCAAGGAAAAACCAACTCAGCTTTTACAATTAAATTACACAAGGTGTTCCGCAGTTTAGTGTACAAACTTTGCCAGTGTATTCTAAGAAATGTTTCTAAATGTATTCTAAAAAATAGTCTCTAAAAATGAGACTCAAATATCTCGTAGCGAAAAGTCCATAAATTTCTCTTATTGTTAGTTAATACAGAATAAGAAAAGGCATACAGTGCTGCTGCATTTGTTGCATTTAATATTTTTATTATAATTTTCTAATGAGGCATTTGTGGACGTTTTGCTACATGATATTTTAGCCCCCTCTTTTTAACTTATAAAACACACTGGCAGAGCTTAACAGAAATTAACAAAAATTCAGAAATTGATTAATCAGATAATATAAGAATTTACATAAAGTTAGATGAACAAAATGAATGTACAATTTTAGATTCAATTTTGGAACCGGTCATTTGACCGGCCCTGATAAGATTAGTATTATGGCAACAATGACACGTTGCGCTGTACGTAAAGATGACACACATTTGCCAAAATGCCTGAGTCATCAAATGTCTGGAGTCCGTAGATTGCGATTCGTACTCCGGCGGACCAAGAGTCCGATAGGACGAAACTACAGAAGGGTTTTACGAGCGACGCAAATTGTCTTTCGACCTCAAACCGTCTGACGTGACAAATTTTAAGTACAGGGTGGCCTGTAAGTCACTTTCTCGTTTAGACGTTATATAACTCTGAACTCTTTTGTTCTATATTTTGCAATTTTTTATACACTTTTAAAATTTATTTTTTGGAAATTTATAAGTGGAAAATTCACAGTGGAGCAGCGACTAAAAACAATTGAATTTTACTTCCAAAATCAATGGCTCAACTTCTCTAACGCTGTCCCAAATGTGTATCTATTTTCACCTCAGTGAGTACCATAATTAGAGGGAAGATGCCAAGCAATCATAACTCAAAGTTTATTACGCACGATTGTATATCTTCGAGTTCTTCCGTTATGTCAACTGGTAAAGGACATCACTTGACATTTATTTTAACATACAACATAACCTATATTTCGAAGAAGATTATGCTGCGAGGTCCGTAAAAACATTTGTAATAAAAGAAAAAAGCAATATCAACAGCAGTGGCTCCTTGCATTTTTTCTTATCTAGTCTGACTTTTGCGCAGGTGATTGGCGTACAACTTGACTTACTTAATGAAGGTTAGGGTTAGGATTAGGTTTGGGTTAAGGTCCCCCTTCCAGCACTACCCTTCCTCCTCCCCGCTCCGCCCCCTAAAAGAGCGCGAAATGCCTATGAAGGTTCCTCTACGTAAAAAAAAAAAAAAGAAAAAGAAAAGGATTCCCCGAGGACGAGGCTCGGTGTGCGATGGCCGCACAATGTGCCGTAGCCCACGGGACAGATATAAGGGTGGGGGATCTGCATCTGCCTCACTCGTGGACGAGTCCATACGCGAGGGGGCCGATGATGAATGCCTTTGTGGTTTCAGGTTCCCCTTCTCACGCGTCCGGGATGGCCATTGTGGGAGTTTTAGGCGGTAGAAATTCTACATTAGCGGCCTTTCCCAGAAAGCGCGGGATGTCCATGAAGGTTTCCTCCACATATAAAAAAGAAAGGGAAGTTAGAGTTAGGGTTAGGTTAGGATTCCCCAACACATTTTAGTAGGATGCATAAATTGTGTTGAGGTAAGAATGCCGATGTTATATTGATTGCAACTTACTTATTTTAGTAATCAGTGTATATTTACCTACCTGTGTATCTAGTAGATGCAAATCTATTTGAGAGAACCGAATAGGGGAAGATGGGCGGAGGATTATCTTGGATCTACTGCACTAACATCGAAGGATAAAGCTAGAAGTGCAAACAGAAAATACCACACGATTTCTTGTTTCGTTTATGTCTTTTCCAACGATTGATTCGGGTTGAAACGACATCAATATGATGTTAAAAAATGAGACGAAAAATGAGATTAATATGCCTGACGAATAAATTCCTTATATTGCAAATGTATATGTAATGTGTGTAATGTGTGAATATGTAATGTAACATATATGTAATATATGTAATGTACATTACATATACATTACATATACATTACATATATGTAATATATGTAATGTAACATACATATATTACATATATGTTACATTACATATACATTTGCAATATAAAGAATTTATTATAAACACGTATGAGAAGAATTCATGCTCGCATGAGTTAGCATTTGGTTTCTGTTAATTTACTAGCTTTTGTTTAATAGTGTATGATTAGAATAACAAATAAAGTTTGTTGATTTGATAGAAGTATATGCATTAAACTCTTTTGCATTAAACTCCTCCAAATTTTCTTATGTTAATAAATGGAACACTAAGTTTTGCGGCACTGAAAGCCCAAGAGTAGCTCATCAGCGTGATTTGCATCCCATAAAGATTACAGTGTGCTGTGATGTTATGTCACACAGAGTAGCAAATCAGATCTTATCTTTCTTTGAAGGTTTATACTCGTTGCTCCGTTGTAAGTTTCTTCATTATATATTTCTAAAAGGCAGACCTGAAAAATCTGGAAATGGAAACTTAAAAATATACAACAAAAGAAAGTTATACAAGTTCTAAATGGGAGAATGACTTATGGGCCACTCTGTATAGATTCTCCACGCATTCTCTGAAGAACGAAAACTCTTGTACGGCGAACGCGGTATTCCTTCACTCTGTTGCGTTAAAAGTTGGAAATTCGCATATTCCTACGCGGTGTGAATTCCACTACATAATAACGTTTTATGGCTTGCGTGTAAGGAATACGCATGTGATACGCGGGTCTATGTACGTGGTGGGTGCAAGTTGAGAAACAATTCTTCACCGTAAGATAGATTTGTAGCTATACCGGGTGTTCTGCGTAATACAACATACGATTCTTCGAACAATTTTTCATTTGCCACTATGTAACAAAGAAAGCTTTAAACCAAAATTCATATATAACGGGTGCACAACGAATAGGGTCCCATTGAAATTATCGACACTGCTTTTACCGAAAACAATTCACCGACAAGAGCATTCATCGGCAACAGTATTATTTGGCAACAACAATAATCGACGCAGAGTTGAACCAATTGTTCGCATTGTGCTCGAGCAAAGTATTAGGTTGACCTAAAAGTTTCTTTCATTTTATAAGGAAACAATAGACGCACGACATTTTTTGCTTTATATTATTTGTATTATTTGGTTTCCTATATACTATATTATATACTATAATAATATAAAATTATTTCCTTATAAAACGAAAGAAACATTTGGGACAACCTAATTTCTTAAACTATAGATCGCAACGCATATACTTATGGCGTATCTGTCGCAAAGGGATGTCTTCGTCATTGACGATTTTAAAATCGAAATGTCGATTAACCTTGGAAAACGTTGAAGATGTTATATCAAATATTCGGCCAAGATATAATTCTTTATGCAAAAATAAGCATATTCATTATGCATTATACTTATCAGTCTACGTTCTAGTTTTATCCACGTATAGAATATGTATCTCATTATCCTCATCGGTTAATAGCGTGGTCCGTCAACGTTGTTATCGATGAAGTCTGATGTCGATCAAATGTCTGGTGTCGATCAAGTGTCCAGCGCTGATCAAGTCCGATGTCGATCAAGTCTGGAGTTGGGGAATTTTTGTTGATAAAACCAGTGTCCTTGAAATCTGTGTCAGTGATTTTAATGAGACTCCATCAGATGCCATAACGAGAATTTCGAGAATTATCTTCATAGTGAGACAGAAACCCAAAGTTACCTTCCTTTTTTCTTTTTTAGACTTTTTGACACACTTAATGCAATATACAAAAATGGAAAGGAAGTTCTTACCAAAATATAATGTAAAAAATTGGACATCCCACTTAGAAAGACAAACTTAACCTCTAAATCTTCTCTATGCCTCCACCAGTAAAGAAACTGTTGATACTATATCATTTATGGTATTATTACAGATAACTATTGTATTATGTATTATATACTTATTATAGATACTATGTATATCTTTAGACACTACTACTTTTACAAGCAACATCGTCCTTTATTGTTTGAAATAACGATGATATTGCGGATGGATGAAGTTAGTGGGACACCCTGTATATAGCTCATACAGATATATCGAAAAAACGTAGAAACCAAAAGCCATCGCAAGCCGTGAGGCAAGGATTACGTATAAATACATAATAATAATAAATAATAAAAATATAGAAAACAATCCATGCGAAAATAGTTAACCCTTCGCTTGCAACCTTATTTTTACTGACGTCGTTTGCATACTGGGTGGTTTAAGTCTATGCAGTTCCTTTTAGATCTTTGTGCTTTAAAAAATCCTCCAAAATTCTTGGATATTTTTACATTTTCCTGCAATATTATCCAATAGTTTGTATTGTTATTTTAATTTTTTGAGCAAAGCAAAATTTAAACAAAAACCTGGAAAAATGAAAAGACCACTTCAAATTACTGGTCGAAAACGACCCAGCATGCAAATGGAGGGTTGAATAAATTAATGAAGCAAGCGTAGAATTCACGTATTCCGAAATAACAACAGTATTTCAATAAGACAAAAGTTAATAATTTTTATGATTAAATAATAATTTAATAATTTGTCGAGATAAAATAAGTTTGGATAAAATTGTTTAAATAATTAAGTTAAAAAAAAATAAGTTTAGTAATTTTGTAATATCAAGTCGAAAAGTAAAAGGATATTTGAAAAGCTTTGAAAAATTGATTAAAGATATTAAGAAGAACAAAATACATGAAAGTTTAGGCGTCTGTTGACACCCTATGTACTTTTTCCGGCAGACTAACGGAAACGCGATCAAATGGCGCACACGGGGAAAAGATAAAAAATATGGACATTTTTCTCACTCTATATAAAATGTACGTAAAAGAATACTTCGAAAGAATTAAGAAGGATATTGATGCAAAAATACAGAAACTATTCAATGGAAACAATAAAATAACAGAAGCAGTAGAATAACATCACGGAAAAATACCGAAATAACAGAAGACGACGTTGATGGTTTTAAGGGAACTTCGAATAACGGGGCGCAGGGAATAAAGAGGTGAAGGAAAACACAGTGATTCCGTTGAAAATAAAGCAGTTAAATTTTGAAGATGTGAAAACTCGACGTACTAGAGTAAAAAGTAAGAGTCATTAAAAATTGAGTAATGAACGTGATGTAACGAGTAAATTCGTTTGTGTTCGTAGCAAAGGTACGAGAAAATGGAAGTTTGAGACTGGAAGAAAAATATATGGAGGTAATTCCAGAGATATCGATTTTCTACTTCTACGTCAAATAAATCGGACGCTTTGTTGTCGTTGGGTCATTTTAATTCACACAAGGGATCGACTTTCCTTGAACTATGAGCCAATGTAACCGATCGATTCTACAAAGATAATAAATTTAGCCATCGAAATTTGTTTTTCGTCCATTTACACCGATCAGTTTCGTTCTTTGGTTATTTTTCGTTCATTTTATTAAAGTGATTCTTAGCCAACTATGTTATTGCGATTGAACTTCGTTAATAAATGATAAATATAAAGGTAGTCTGTCGCTATGGAGATAATAATAATTTTTAACGTCATCTACATTCGTTTTAAAAAGTTATATGTTGATATAAATAATTGCAATACGAAAATACAATGTTAAATTGACCAGCGCGGTTAATTGAAGCACCAGACTTGACAACGTCGCAGCCATTCACTCCGTTTTGCTTAACGTCAGATAATTTATACGATTCAGACTTAATATGAATTTGAAGCAATTATACATCATATTTTTTATAACACACTATTGTAGTATCGCGGACAGAAAAAGCCTAAAAATATCAGGTAAACCATAAACATTTTCTTTAGGTGAAGAGTTTTGTAGAAAAAAGGCCTCGTGACTCTGGCCACGAACGATTGCGTAAGACGTGCGTGGTGAGACTAAGACAAAGGGACAAAAGAATGCTAAGGCAGAGAGACAAATTCACAGTCAGTGTCAGTGGAGAAGTCAGAGCGTGTGAATCGAGAGGCTAGAGAGTGCGAGTTGCGTTGTCGAGAGAATATAGTCCGCGTGAGAGTTTTTTTTTTTTAGTTTATTTTGGTATTTTACAATTTGTCCTGAAGGACAGTTGGTAAAGTGTTATATCTTATTGGTAAAAAATAAAATAAATATAAAGTGCCATCTTCGTGTTTGCTAGGTTATATCTTTTACGACGTGAGAGAGTGAGCGTTGGATCCGTTGTGCAAATTAATTATTGAGCTGTCTAAAGTACAGTACGTTATTGCGATTAGTTCATGTTAAATAACCATCGTTTCCTGTCTAATCAACATCTGTATCAATCCATATTTTTAAATAAACCATCATTTAATTATTATTAAGTATTATATATTCCCCGATACTATACTATTCTTTTTCGAATTAGCTTTAATAAAGAAATTGATGTATCTCAATTAACAGTCGCTCGCTATTTACATGTCTAAACGTATCCATTCTGCGACGTTGCCATGTCGACTGCTCTGCGTAGTTCGCACCTACGAACCTATTTCTTCATTAGCATCTAAGAAAAGACTATATGGACAGTTTTACAGGAACTAATAAATTCGTTTCATGACATTTCGATATAATTTTTTGCCAATTTTGGTACAGTTTTGCATATAGCTTTCATGTTCCAAGAAGAAAAAGTAAACGTAAAATCCTCTTTCTTCAGATACGCCATATGCCACTGTGTTACGATGCATCAACTTTTATTAACAGTTTCCGGACAACTATGTGACAGATCGATTCCAGATTTCACAAAAGAGCTTCTTGTGCTTCAAATTAGCTCTACTCGGAATTTGAGAATAGTCTCGAATTTTAAGGTTTTACTTCGCCATTTTATACCGTTATTAATTTTATTTTAATATTTATACGTATTAGAATAATCGAATTACAAAACTATTCCCAATAAGCAGGCTGCGGATATTTATGCAAATTCTTATCTCTATAAATCTAATTAAACAAATGGACTATAAGTAAAAATTTATTTCATTTTCAGAGTATTATAATAAATACGCGCGTATTTTATGTTCTGTGTATTATGTATACGTTCTTGCAATTTTGGAGTTCCTATAAATGCGATAAAACGCACGAAAGTGAAACAAGCCAATAAAAGTATTAAAAAACGGGTTTCGACTTGGAACAAGTTCATACAACGTATGTAACTACATAAAGTGCTGGGCAAAATTTTATTTATCTATCAAATGCTAAATAACAATTGGAAACAATATTTTTGCTGTGGATTTTCTTCTTTAAATAAAACTGATTTAGATGATATCAGAAATAATTCAATTATTAATTTTTATTTGCAAATACAATCTTATTCTTTATTTGGATTCCATTGGAAAACAAATGATGACATTTGTACGGCGAAAAAGTCATGAAACGAGTATGGTTATTTTTCACTAGACAGATCGTTTTCAGAATCACAGATAGATCACAGACTTATTGAAAAATTTACTAATTCCGTGTTACTAAAAGAACTAAAAGTACATAAATAAGTGATAGTATTTCTGTGATATAGTGTTGGTTTCTATCTTCCCTTTCAGACTTATTTCTACCTGTATTGTAAGTAATTATTATTACATTATCCTAAATGAGGGTATACTATCTTAATACTTTGGACAAATTGCTCTAATTTTCATTACACTCTGTATGAACTATCACTGTAATCTTTTTACATCCTCTTCAGTGTTTGCTTTCATAATTTGCCTGCTATTTTTATTTGTACATATTTTTAGTTTAGATTCACTACATTGTACAATATTCTAAGATGTGTTAGATTGATTTTGTTTTTCTTTCTGTCACATATTTGACATAGTTCGTCTTCATTTATATACTGTGGTATTTAATTTATTCTGCTGATTTTCCATTGTTTTTTTCCTACTTCTTAGTGACACTTTATCTACTGCTCATTATTGAGGTTATAATTTACTAAAAACTAACCTAATTGTGGGGCACAGGTTCAGCGCTAATACCGGCTCGGCTTTAGCTTTCGCGAGGGAATGTATGTACCTATTTGTCAAGCTCTATCATTCTAAAATCAAAATATGAGACATTATTCATTACGTCGTTCCGATTTCTTTTGCTTCAGAGCAGTGTAATTTTGTCGGTATTTATAATTATCACAACACCATTATTATATTTATTTCACGTAATAGAGCTACTTATAAACTAATATTCGTATAATAGTTTCAAACAGCAGCTACAATCTGACAAATTATCTAAATAAAACTCCTCGTCTTCATTATCTTGATCCATCGTAAACGATGAAAATTTGTAAAGATATCGAAAGCTTATAGTACAGTTACTAACAAGTGAACATAAAATATGAAGGCTCTCAGTCGGTAAGTGTTGGCATCGAAAAGCCGATTAATCGGTCGATAAGCGATCGCATCAAAAAGCATTTAAGAGGCTTCCGGTAGATAAAATATTAATTGTGCTAAAGATTTTTTCAGTTTCATTGGAAGGTAAATTTTTTCATATAATGTTCTTTGCTCATTCCACTTAATTCTTTCAGCTTTTTGTAATTAGAGCTATAAAGACGTTTAAAGTATATTTTTTCTTTCCATTCCTGAATACCTCTTTTAATTTGTTTTCAAACTACGGAAATTTCTATGATAATGCAGTGCAGTACAATGATAAGTCAAGAAAACTAGGGAATTTAAAATTTAGAAGACCTATACGTTATGCGAGCGATGGTAAACGGTTTTCTTCCCTTTCTCGCTTCCAATCGCTTTTATGTGAAACTTTAATAAACGCTGATATTTCTTCGAAACCGCTTTTACATATCAAGTGGCGAATAAAGTTTCTCGCAGTCTGGAATGCTTCCATTTTAAAATTTATTGGAAACAGTACGCAAGAGATCATTATAGCTGTTCCCCAACATAAATAAATTATTCCAAAAATGTTTACCAATTTCAAAACTAGGCAAAGTAACTTTACCTATTTATTTAAATAATAACAGTAATATGTCATAATGGTGATTAAACACACGAATCTTCATATTTGTCGTACATTGTATTTGTAAAGCATTTGTCATACTTTATTTGCCTTTCCCAGGTGCATTTATTAATACAATTTGTATTTTTTATTTAAAGTTTTTATTAACACCTTTAATTGTAGTTTTATTAAAATTGTTTTTAAAATTGAAGTTTCAAATCCGCCGGTACATCATAGTGTTTTTAATGAGTTGGAACTTTCAAACACAAAGAGAGTGATGTAGGAACTTTATTGTACATACAGCTTTTTATACATACATATGATAAAGTAGATATTATTTTTAACAAGATATTAATTAACAGAAAAAGCAACATCTAAAAAATTATCTCATTGATATCAACAATGCAATATTTTTTAACATCAACAAATATTAAATAAAATTCCTTGTTTATGGAGAAATTGTTTGGCCAAAGCTTGGTTCTACGCAAGCTATGCAAACTCATACGCCTACATGGTCTATTTCTGTATGTACAATGGTCTGCATATTGTACCATTATTATCAGTTAGTATTAATATTTATTTATTGCGTTTGACCTTCGCCTATTACAATCTTAAAATTAAACAAACATTTATGATAATTTTATTGATTACATTACATTATTACATTGACATATTATTTTCTTGTACTTTACTTATTTATTATACTCTATTATATTTCTGCTATCATTACTGCTATTATTACTATATGGCGGCACTCGACAGCAAAATACCACCACTCGACATCAACTAGTGTCGGACGACGGCAGCGCAGTGGTTGGCGCCTTAGGTTACGAACGTTCGGGATCCGGGTTGAAATCCTGGCAACTGGAGTCCGATTTTTCTTCCGCGGCATTAAAAATGAGAAGAAAAATGCAGCAGTACCCCAGCAGCAGAACCTGTCTCACCCTACACACTAGCAGTAGCGCACTATCACCACAACTATACAGGCTAGTGCACTAACTAAGAGGCTACTAGCACACCTCAACTATTACTATATTTACTTAATTATAATTCAATTATAATATATTAAAATCCAATGCCAACCCCCATTTCCAAGACTGACCTGAAGAAATAGTAGACTGCAATGTCCATGAAACATTACGGCAAAGTGCAAGTGCAAGTGTAAATGCAAAGTGCAAGTTTAAGTACAAGTGTAAATGCAAAGTGTAAATGCAAAGTGCAAATGTAAAGTGCAAGTGAAGTGCAGACTACAAGTGCAAGTGCAAGTGCAAGTGCAAGTGCAAATGTAAAGTGCAAGTGAAGTGCAGACTACAAGTGCAAGTGCAAGTGTAAATGCAAAATGCAAATGTAAAGTGCAAGTGAAGTGCAGACTACAAGTGCAAGTGCAAGTGCAAGTGCAAGTGCAAGTGTAAATGCAAAGTGCATGTTTAAGTGCAAGTGTAAATGCAAAGTGCAAGTTTAAGTACAAGTGTAAATGCAAAGTGTAAATGCAAAGTGCAAATGTAAAGTGCAAGTGAAGTGCAGACTACAAGTGCAAGTGCAAGTGCAAGTGCAAGTGTAAATGCAAAATGCAAGTTTAAGTGCAAGTGCAAATGTAAAGTGCAAGTGAAGTGCAGACTACAAGTGCAAGTGTAAATGCAAGTGCAACTGTAAATATAAAGTGCAAGTTTAAGTGCAAGTGTAAATGTAAACTGCAAGTGAAGTACAGACTACAAGTGCAAGTGTAATTGCAAGTACAAATGCAAATGTAAAGTGCAAGTGCCAAGTGCAAAGGTAAAGTGCAAGTTTAAGTGTAAAGTACAAGTGCAAGTGCAAGTGAAAGTACAAGTGCAAATATAAAGTGCAAGTGTAAGTGAAAGTACAAGTGCAAATATAAAGTGCAAGTGCAAAGTACAAGTGCACAATGCAAGTGTGTAAGTAAATGAGCAAGTGCAAAGAGCAAAGAGCAAGCAAGATTGCTTCCAGAAGATCAATATCATGACAACAAGTAAAATGTCTCAAACTGTTCTATCTATGAGAAGATTGATTTATGGTAGCGGAAGGCATAATGATGTATCTCATTAAAGTCGTTTTATCGATTTAATATTTTTAGCTACTATCCTTATTTTTTTAGTTTCATTTACGACTTTAGGTACACAGCATCTCTAACATCATCGCGTGAATTGATCTAACGAGCCCTAGCTATTCACTTAAGCGACATTTATTAAATTATACAAATTTCCATAATAATTTGTTTGTTAAAGGCTATCTATTATAAATTAAGTAGGTTTACAATTAATAATAAGTTACAATTGGATTGCTTTGAAGACGTATGGTAGACGTATGAAACCTCTCTTCAATGTATGTCTTTAACCTCTACCAAACACGATATTTTCAGACAATAATACAATCCGATTTTCGGTGCTTTCAGTATAACGTTAAGTGCTATTATAGTGTTCGATAACGATAGTGATGTGTAATATTGAAAGTATTATTGTGTAAAATAATTGATTTTATAAGAATCAATACACAGTGACATAAATTTTGTATAAGTGAAATAAAAACCTACAGAACTTACAAAACTTACTCGCAGCAAAAAGACGCACTGCCTGTAATAAATATTATATTTCAGACCAACAAATTTGTTCAGCACATTCCTAGCTTATCACGACTGTTGAAAGTACTATATACTGTAATGTACGGTTCTCTTTTCTCTATCAGGTAATAAACATTGTATTTTATTTTATTAAATATATTTAATTATTACATTTAGTATATTTAAATATATATTATATATTTTATTTATTTATTTTATTGTATATTGTATAAAATATTATAACACCAATCTTATGGCATTTACCACCATAAATACAGTAGAACCTCTATTATCCGAACCTTCCATTATCCGAGCACGTTTCGTACGTTAAAAGTTCAATTCTTTACAGGAATTTTTGTTAACGACCAACGATACTACTGGCGATAAGGTGATTCAACTTTTCAAGCAATTAAATTTAGAGGATTGCTGTTATACGGTGACACATGTCTCGGAGGGCGTTAAATGTGCGATACTAAGAAGAGCGTGTAAAAGGCTAATGAAATACATTGAAAATACCATACAGGAAGAGAGGAAGATAATGTTAGCGCAGATGAAGAAAATACTCTTTATGCATTGAATACGATAGCAAGATCCGCGGATTGTAATAACACCGGCGTGATAGAATAGTTTCAATGTGATGAATCTTTTTTAACTGGCCATGTTACCAATGTTATCTGTGCTTCGAGTAACGAATTGAAACACAAATATAATGATAGTGGTAACATTCCTCAACATGTTGCAGTACTCGATTGTCCCAAAAGTTTCTTTCATTTTATATTATATGATAAAACAAATATAATATAAATTAAACGAAAGAAGCTACTGGGATAACCTAGTATTTCAGGCCCTGGAAATAAAGTTAAGATTGTAGGAAGCAGAGAAGGAATGTGACTTCAGCGAATTAAATCTGCTAAGAAAATTATGTAGCTTAGCAGATTGAAGAACCTAAGGAGACTTGGAACCCGTGATTCTATTATCATATCATACTTAGTTCCACTATTTCTACTGCTATTAAAGTACAAGAGTAGGAAAATGGTTAGTTGAAAAGGCACTTTAATTTCAATCAAAGTGCTTTTATGTTTATGTTCTCCTTGTCTTCCAGACATTCAATTTGATGAAATTAAGATTGAAACACCTTTTAAACTAAACATTTTCAGAAACAACCACCTTGATACCTTTTTGTATAAAATTAAGAACTTCACTGAATGATATACAAAAAAGGGAACCATTTGCAAACACAAAGGTCACCTTGAGAAAGTCCACTTGAATAATTCTGGTGGTCGTCACAAGACATTCTTGAAAGAGAACAAGTTTCACAGAACAAGTTTGAGACACTTTTTCGAACAACGTATAATTTATGAAATATTTAATATTATATTAATAATGTTAAAATCAGATAGCCTGTATATAGGAACATTAAGGTGTTTAACTAATAATTCTACTATCGCATCTCATAACTTAATAACAAATAAAGTAGGTTGCATTTAACCGACCTCTCATGGGAATATCACGTACATATGTAAGTACGTTGTACACAGATATAAATTTCTAGCTCTACCTTAGCAAACAAGTAGTTGGATAATGCCAAAATATATACCAGTTATTCATGTATGTGGGATGTAAACTCGGTTTATTATGGCAAATTTACATGCGTAAATAACGTCAGAATATTTGCATAGATAATAATCTTTTATTTATTTATCAAAGCAAACTCGTAGAATTATTTCCATCAAAAATACATTAAGGACAAATGTCGTAGATTATCGTGTTCGATGTATTTTCTATCCAAATGGCTTCTTCTTTTTTAATTTCTATCCTCACCGGGAGTTTACCAACTCTTTACGTTTTTATTTCGTGTCACTTCTCGTTGACTAACTTTCTCGATATAAAAATGACAAGTGAAACACCAAGAACGTTTTAAGTGGCCACTTATTTTTCTTATTAAATTTCTTTTTATTATTTGTATCAAATAATATTTTATATTTCATATTTGTCTTCGTATTTTTAATATCTCTGGACACGTGCCGTTTGCAAACAGAATTTGAAGAGTTTGAAGAGAACTTTGAGACACGATGAAAAGCAACCGGATTACAATACATATTTAGCTATAAGCAGAGAACTTGAGTTAAGTTCTTTACACTTTTAACTTTTCTCCTTTATCTTATTTTTACTTAGAACTTCGATTGAAATTTCCTTTATGGAGTTTTCTTATTCACTGCGCGTCGCAACGAGGACGTAGCCGGCTAATGCGAGGATCGAATAAAGCAGAACCGAAGCAAAAGGACCTACCATGATTTAAGATAAATTTTAACTATTTCAATACGTTGCATTCTATCGCGATAATGTAAACTAACAAACTTTATGACTGCGAATATTACCGATTTAATCTTTATGATAATCACCGTATTATACACTGTTTATAGGTATACAACCACTGCACTGATCGATTTTTCCATTTACAATTATTAAGAATATGCAAGGGCTAGTATTGATCCAATCAGGACCAACGTTATGGTAACGCAACATTTCATTTGTAATCTTCTTTGCTGGTAATTTGCATTATCGAGCTCTGCTTTTTAACATTATATAGAAGGCGTGAAAAGAAATTTCAAGAATTTGCTTCATATCCTTGAATAAATCCTTGAAATTTCTTCTATAAATATATTTATATAAATATTTAAAAAAAATATATATATATGAAGTAAATCTTGAAATTTGTTTTATAAATATATTTATATTAATAAATAAATTAATATATATTATATATATCATATATTATGTAATGCATTATAATATATATTGTATAATATATATATATATTACATATATCTTTTTTATTATTGTTTCTTTCTTCATATTTATAGATCTTGCAACTGTATACAGTTTGAAGAAATTGAAGGGTTATTTATAGAATTATGATAAATTATATTGTTTTAATCATTTTTTCATATCCTTGACTTTTATAGTGTGCAAGTTTGATTGAAATAATATTAAAGATATTATTGTATATATAAAATAAATATGAAATAATATATATATATATATATACAGTAATAACAATGATAATAATATATATAAAAATATTATTGGAATATATTTTGTTGTGTCTTCAGGGAACAACACACAATTTATTTTATGTACGCTTTTATTCATTATCTTTTATATTACTGTCTGGCTCTTAATGGGATAAAATAGCCTTTCATTAAGATGAAATGTTTTTCATATCCCTTCAATTATGATCATTTATATCTCATTATACTAAATAAATGGATTTATTTATTAGCATAAAAGAATCTCCCTCATCTGATTCAAGGACAAAGCAATCTGTGAATAAAAGATTATTCACAGTTCAGACAAAAATATTATTTCATAATATTCAATGCGTTTTAGTTTTTAACAATTAGTTTTATAACAAATAATAAAATAACATTATCTTACAAACAAATACCTATGCGTTCATACATATTTTAACGGTTGTGTACATGCCTACGTAGATATTAAATTCCAGCCTTATTTAAATAATGATAAGACAAAGATTAATGAGGTATAATCTAGGATCATGAAACTCATTAAACATTCCTCCGCTTTTTCTTATCGTTTTATGCAAAACACCGCTCTCGGAAGCAAATGCGAGTTAAAGTAAAACCGACGAATGAAAATTCAGGAAAAACCAAACTGGTTACTACATTCATCGGTGCATTAAGGTACAGCACAACTTCATTCATCCGCACCTCATTTATCCAAACAAATTACGACTGGAACCATTAACTTTTAATCTGCTTCTGAAGAAATGATTACAGCCAACAAGGTGTAGAAAAATCTAAGATAGCAGGAGTTTGATGTAATTAAAATGACGAAAAAGAACAAGGAGTTACAAAGTTAAGTGCAATATACAGTACAACCCGTAGTAGTATACGAATTAATGGAGAGACATAGCAGCTGTTCGGATAATAAAATCTGCGTCACTGCGTCACTGCGTATAATTATTATTTTAACTTTCAGAAACAATAATACAAGAAGAATCACAGAGAATAATTTGCATATAATTTTGAAATTATCTGTGAATTCTACATCTGTTTTACTGCTAAATGAAATTTTGTTAATACGTTCATCTACGTTGAGTTATACTCTATGACTCAAACCATCTGATCGTAGGTCCTTTTTCTAATGCCTTACTCTGTATAATTATTATTTTATATTTCAGAAACAATAATACAAGAAGAATCACAGAGAATAATTTACATATAATTTAAATGCAATATTTTCGAAATTATCTGTGGATTCTACATCTGTTTTACTGCTAAATAAAATTTTGTTAATACGTTCATCTACGTTGAGTTATACTCTATGACTCAAACCATTTGATCGTAGGTCCTCTTCCTAATGGTCCTGTTCCAAAATAAAAAAAAAAATAAATTCTCGTAATTACTTTCACCATGAGAAATTAAAACGTTGACGATAATATTTATCCAAATTCCAACATTGTTTACACATCTGCATGTTGGCATTCATTTATTGCCATGATTATTACCATTATTATATAACGGAGTACAAATATTTATTTTTTATATATATTAAAATTTGTCTACTTCTCGTTCTTCGTGTCTTTAATTATAAATCTTCCGACATTGTAAATCTTCCAACCAATTTGCACGACACTTCCACATCTTTTCCTAACTCCTCAAGCATCTTTTCTTCACTTTCAACGCTCCATGCAACATATCTCATACTTCACGCCACTGTACGCAAGACGTTACCGTGTATCAACACTGTTCTGAATAAAGTAACACAGGAAAGTAGCATGAAATTACAGAAAGGATATAGAATAACAAAGGACACAATTTGTAGAATTAATGTAAAATGTAGAATTAAGAGTGCATTCACTGAAGGCTGCACTCGACTGACTTGACAGGACACAGCTGAACAGGATAATGCAGAGAAACGGAATCTCGGCGCGACTAAGAAAAGGAATAAAAGAAATGTACAGAGTAAAGAAGAAGTAAAATAAGGACAAGCAAGAAAGAGACGTATTTTCGACGAAGGAAGAAACAAGGCAGGATTACCCATTAAAACCCTTGCTATTTGTACACAGTAGACTTGGTACAGGAACGCGCAAGGATGTAGAAAGAAGGGATGTTAATGGGCAGGTTAAAGTACATGTGCTGGCATATGCAGATGATGTTGTGCTGGTGGTGGGAACAGAAAAAAGAATTGGACGATTGAAAAGAAATTGGAAAGCTGGCTGAAAGTGAAAAAGTTGCAACTGAACAGAGAGAAATCAAAGATTCTGATTGCAGGCAGGGAAAGGAGGTCAAAGAGGGAGACAGAGTAAAGCTGAGAAGGGGAAAGTATACAAGAAATAAAAGAGTACAAATACTTATTATACTGAAGACTGGAGGAGCAGTCGAGCAGGGAAGCAATGGCAAAAGTGTTGGGAACTGGGGAAAGGGAATCTGATAAACATTTTAAAACAGGGATGATGGTGTACTGATCAGTAATGCAAAGCACTGGAATAATGAGAATGAACAGACCAAGAAAAATTGGAAAGCATAAATGTAAGTATGTGAGATGGATATTGGAACTAGAGAAATGGACACCAATGTACACAGTAAAAGACCACAAAATTGGACAAAAACGGAATAGAGGCAGCAAGCAGAGCACATAAATATGAAGAAGAAATAGAGAAATAGAGAAGAAATTGCTGGAAGGTTGTACGGAGGAAATGAGAAAAAGGAAGAACAAAAAGTTAAAATGGGAGGAAGAGAGGAAAATTCTTTCAGAGAAACGGTACGACTGTACAACCACAGAAGACAGAGAGAAGGAAGAGGAAAGGACATAGCACCATAAAGCAGACAAACGGATAGAGACAGGAAGAGATTGTAAAGGTAAAAACGATATGAAAGAATCAGAACCTCCACATATAACGAAGAGCACATAAAGATGAGGACAGTGACAATTCCAGAATACTTAATTAATAGCGACGTTCGAATGTGGAAAAGAAGAGTTGAGCAAGAAATTTTGGTCGAAGGAGGAAGAAAAGAAGTGCAGGCTGTGAGAGGAAAAAAGGGAAGCGTGAGATCATTTAAGGACAAAAGGACAAAGAGAGAAGGAGCAGAGAAAATATTGGAGAAGGCATTTCAGGAGAAGACTGGATGAGAAAATAAAAGGGAAGGAGTCGTCTTAGGGTAGCATCCCAAAATTTATTACGCTCAAAATGGGAATAGCCTCTTACATTTGAAATTTGTTTAATATAAAAAAAGCGAGTAGCTATATGCAACGGATCCTTTCAACCTTATATTTTCTAAACGATGATGATGGGATTGTGAATATGCATGGTTTTAATTGGAAACGTGGAAAAGGCTGTAACAAAATATAAATTTGCACCGACATGTCAAGATATTGCTTTCCTTCTTTCCCCGGAAGACAATAATTTTGTCGATACTTTCGGTCTGAAAAGCTGTTTCCTGAACAACCCATTATAAATGGTTATTACAAAACGTTTATAGCTGCACGAGATTAATGATACCCGGCCATTAGTTATCATGATGGGTACGACTTTAATATACGAAATTTTATTAACGAGGATAAATAATATGCAGTAAGTGGCGTGACCGGATTAAATGAAAATGTATTTTATGGTAGAGGTGATTTTCAACGGTACGTTTTTTTAAGTAAGACAGATATGCCTGGCCCGAAAATGTATGCCCGCTATTATAATTGTACATGAAAGTTTAACAAGCTAACATGGGTAATCTATCGAGTTATTTTGCAAACAAAGTATCGAGCTATCCCAGAAGCTGAATTTCAAAATCCTCTCAGGGCCTGTTATGTCAGTTACCACGATCTCGGAAATTAAATAGAAAATCCTAGCGTTAAGTCCAAAATTTCCGCTGGATCGTATGCATAATACTCGCTTGATGTACTGTGCAAAGATCAGTGATAGTCTATCAGCATAATACATGTGCACATCATTCATTTTATCTCATCACTTCATAAACACTACATCATCGTTGCATTATGATAATATATACATATATATATTAGTACATATATATGTCGGAGATAAAAGGACACCGGGTCGCCGTTGGAGTTGCTTGGAAAACCTCAATACCGTAACATTTAAGAAATAACCCATCACAATCATTCGAAATTTGTGACAATGAGCCTTTGGGCTCGAGGTGACCATCGGTCGCCGAAGCGTGGCCACGGTCGCGGGATGAACGTTCCGCCTAACAGAGATATGAAGTTACATAGCTTTCCTTTAAAGAATTTGCAGTACCGACACTTGATAATAAAACATTGTAATAGCCCCGCGGCTCGTCACACACAGACCGCATTCTTTGAGTAAGATGATCGCCAGATGCCGATGCATCATTCGCAGTTTACGCTCAGATAGTCTGAGGAGCCGCTACAAATCTTAGGACTTAGTCCTTCCGATTGACAATCTATCTATCCGCCCGTAAATCTGTCACCTATTGCGGAAAGATATGGGAGATCAGATTCCCTCACGTGCGACGCTTCCCGCCAGGAACTCTCTCTCAAAGGCGGCTAACATCTTTTGCTAACCGCCAATATAGAAATTAACCAATTAACAACAACGCCCATTTCCCTCACCCTCCGTGTGGAGGCTTTCTTTGACGAATCCGGTGATCTCGTGCCCTTAGGCACATCCCATCATAGTCTTCCTCTGCAGTATCGTCGTGACGGAAAGTCATTCCCTTTCTGGCAGTCTCTTTAGCCATACGCCTAGTGTGTTTGTACGATCGGTGAATAATCTACGTCTTAGCAAAGAGCTAATCAAGCGATCCTTGTATCACGAGTAGTAAGTCGAGTCCGACTTAGACTTCGAAGCAAAGTATATTCGTTATCCCGTGGACCGTGAATTCGCCATATCGAACCTAGGGTCATTGTCATTAGCATCTAGTTACCGCGGCCGCTTGTCAATCTTGTACCAACTATATCAGTGTAATAAACGTTTGTGCAACAACAATGAACAACACCGGCGAAGACTCATTACACTCCCCTAACGCCAATCCGACATATATATATATACCTTTAGTACATATATATATATATATATACAGGATGTCCAATTTTAATCTATGAATGCAAATTACTGAAAGTGAGTGATTTCCAGGCTGTCATAATATGGTGTACTTATTTCTAGTTTTTCTCGAGGTCACACGAAGATGATATACGTTTCATTCCAATGGAATCATGCAGTCATCAATGCACTGATCGATTTGTTTTACACTTTCTATAACAAATTAGGGTAAACTTTTTCTCTGAACACCAAATATTTTCAGCCTAAATGGGATAACAAATTATTGATTCCTTTCTTTTTTTTGGAGGGGGGGGGGAATCATACAGTTTTCAAGGTGTAGAATTCGGAAATACAAGTTCTAAGGCGAGAAATCTGTAATCTCTGTAATCTCATCTCTGTCTGTTTCGCAAGAACGCGAACTTTGTTGTTCTCCATGTTGATTTCTCATAATTGGTCCCAATTCAATCTTCGAACAGTATTCCCTAGCGAGTGTCAAGACCTGTTTACATAAACGTGGGCGTGAGCGTATAAGAGGTTAGGGTGGCTAGACATTCTATAGCGAATGATCGTAATCCTCAGGCGTACCATTATTATAATATTGTAACTAACCTCATCGTATTATTGAATGTTGTGTATTGCTGCCAACACGACAGAATCTGCTGGTTCAAAAGGTATGCAAAACTAAGTATTTTTAGGTTATGCGTATCTGCGCCATATTGCTTCTATCACTTGATTGTCTGCACCAAGGTTGGACATTGTTCGAATAGCATTTCGAATAAATTATACTTGGAATAAAAGCTGCGGATGCATGAAGTTGTTCGAGATAAAAGCAAGTTTTTATTGAAATTTCGTTCAAATAAAAACTTGTTCGAATGAAGATTTATTCGAATACTATACGTAGAGAGTAGAGAGCTGTAGTAATGCGAGAAAATCATCGCCAGAGTGTTAACTTAAAGACAAAGATCAATAAGATACAAAATTCGATTATTCGTTCGTGGTACTGAACTTATTATATCGTGCTTAAATCGTACATACGATAACTATCACCCGCTATCATGTACTCTATTATCATGATGGAAACAAAAAACAAAAAGAACGTGAGTAAAAGAGAAATTGATCTTCGTGTTACCAGCAACGTACTTACTCGTCATATTTCCACAATAATATTCATACAACTGTTCCTCGTGCCAGCACTACGTATGGAAATTTACATACATGTAATAACTTTAATTATTTATGTGCTTTAACCTTAGCAAATAGCTACACCTCATATCTTACACATATCAGTAGAGACCTGTATACGAACAAGTTGTAAAAGCTCATTAAAATCGAAGTCGACAAATTGGAGTCCTTTTCCCTTGTTAGTGGAAAGTTATGTAGGTAGTTTGTACAAGCATAACTGGTCACCTCACGACGACCTCGGAGTAATGGATTGTAGAGGTTTGAATAAGAGCGAGAGAAAAGGGTGTGTAGGGAGGGAGACGAAAAGAGAACTACCAGTGGACTCGTTAGTGAGGCTATCTAGCAGCCCTTGTCCTAGACACTAGGATAGGATAAGATATTTTGGAAACTACATTCGTAGTTGCAGCAATCACTGGGAGTTCAGGTAGTGGCGAAAGCTCTTTCGTGTCGTCGTAACAGACACCCTCTGGCAGATGAGCGAGAAGTGTTCCCACTTTAAGGATAACCTAAATTTAAAAATGGTGTCTACTTTTAGTAAATGTAGGTCTCCACCAAGACAATTGGATGGCCAGAGGAAAAGTTCACATAAAAGTAAGCTATTCATGTCGAAAAATCATTGGTTTAGCAGATATTTCGGTAATTATGTACAAAAGTGGACGTGGATTCCAATTTTGTTGATATGTTGTAGAGGATCGTGATCCAAAAGTTCTGACAAAAAGAAGATGGTACTTGTTAAGTTACATTTATTCCAATATTAACAGTTGAAGATGAAATTGCATATGTAAGTTAGGTTAGATTAGGTCAGATTCTATGGCTGACCCTCCAACAGATCTAACCTAACTTATGCATGTTATTCAGGACCTTCTCGTCTACAACGTATGTGAAGATCAAGGTCGTTGGGGTTGAGGCTTCTTTCGTGCATAATTATCGATAGCTTTCATTTTGTAGAACCTGCCGTATGAAATAATAGAAGGAAAGAAAGGTCGTAAGGTACGACCTTTGTATTTGCCTTCCTTGTTTTTTGTACGATAGGCTTTCCAAATTAAAAGTTGAGATATCCGTCAAACTAATGGTTTTTCGACATGAATAATTTAATAATTTGTTATAGAGAATATCAAGACGGATCGATTGGTGCATTGAAAATTATACAATTCTATTTAAGGAAACATATACGCGTCCATTTACAACAAAATTAATTACACGTACATATAGATGCAGATTATGCTCCTTTCGAAACTATTCAATTTCTGTCTGAACTGTCTCCTGTTTTTGGTACAGTTAGTAATTTACTCGGTAATATCCAGACATTTTGGTTAACATGTAGTAATAATGCATAATCGTTACTAAAAGGTACAAAATTAATAATAATCTAATGATTAATATTATGGCTTTTTTGGTACTGTGTATTATACTGTGTATTACTATTACTAATATGCAATTGCAAGAAGAACACTGCACGTCTCATAGGTTTGAAACCTGTCTAACCTAACCTGACCGCGAAAAGCTGTGTTCCAATTTAAAACTACATAGACAATTGAAAATTAGTTAGAATGCTGATGATTATATTTTTTATATTAATTATATTTTATTCACTATTAATTATAATATTATATATTATATATATTATTAATTATAATATTTACAACAAGAGCTGCATTATTCACGTAAAAAGCTGATGTATAATATAGTCGTACATCAAAGTACAGGTTGAGCAGAACAATGAAAACACCTCTTATATGTCATATATATCATATATGTACATGCTTATGTATATCAAATTCTAAATATATAAAACAAAAACGGGATTATTTACGTAAAAACCTGATGATGTACTCGTACATCAATATACAGGGATTGAATAAAATAATGGAAACACCTGTTATATATCATACATATAAGAGGGGTTCCCATTATTTTGTCCAACCCCTATATATATTCTTTCGTTTTATAAGGAAATAGTGGATGCACAATATTTTCTGTTTTATATTATTTTATCGAATTTCGTATGATCCATTTTGTTCTATCAAAATAAAGCTCACAACGCTCGACAGATTAGGTTTCATGTTTGCATAAAGACGTTGCAAAAGACGTGTCTGTAAAAGAAAGACACTTTTCGGACAACCTAATATATATATATATATATATATATATATATATCATATCTGAAGATATCAAGAGCATATTGGATAAGTCCTCCACAAATTCCCTCTTTGAACATCTTTCTTGTATTATACTGCCTATAACAGCGCTGCAGCGGTTCTCAACCCGCTGTACACGGACTCCCCACAAAGCCTGCACACACCCCGATTGTTATTGTATTATTCTAATGAAAAGTATTTAGTACGTGTATTTGTTTCTAACGAATTTCATCTTTCCAGAAAGATTGTTGACGAACAATACATGAGTTTTATATTTTTTAATTAAATGTATACGCTATACTATATAATATTTTTTACTCAAATGTACATATTAATGTGTACATATTTGGCGCATTAAGGATGTAAATTTTGAGTTAGATTTTAGAACTCCGGGACAACCAAAATTTATTTAACCTCTTAGGTACAGCTGAATTTTCTGTATGTTTCTCTGTATGGCAGAGTTTGACGAGGATTACGCGTAAACGATACACCACTGCAATGTGAGACGGATAATGCTGTGCTCTACGCAAGCACATTGTAATGAAGTTTTTGATAGCTAAATTATAATTTTTCTTAAAAATATGATGCATATACTTTAACTTTAATAATTTACTTTAATAATTAATAATTAATAATAATAGTTAGTTGAAGATTCTAAAAAATTATAAGGATACGGATCGGCATATTAAAAAGAGCATCTAATAATGGTACATTTATTTTAACGAAAAGCAACAATTGGTACCTGACACTGGCGTATCAAAAACAAAGACTATATATTCTGTCTGTATATTGTTAATACTGTCATAAAATGTTGTGAGGGTAAAACAAGTGTGAAGCAAAGCAAATGAAAAAGATCATTTAGTTGAAACGGTAAGTGAATTAGTCAGTAGAGTGAGCCATAGTCAGTATAGTGGTGCATCATACCTAAGAGGTTAAGATGAGTTCGTGCTAAGCAAAAGCTTGAAAACCGCTGACCTATAATGTTTTATGATTGTGCTTGCCGAAATATGTGACACACAATCGATGCTTATGAAACAATTGCTACTCGATATCTGATTCCTTTTTGTTCTTTCCTCCATTGTAATTCTCCGCGGAGCGTCTAGTGTCTGCGAACTTCAAAATTAGATTGTAGAAAAGTTGCACAAAACAGAGCTTGATTTCACGAGAAACCAAGGAACTGAGTGTATAGTATAAAGTAAAAGAGAAACGTTGACCAAACCATATAAAACCATTGAATTTTACTTAAAATATTAAAATGCATGCATTAAAAAATTGGCTGCTATCAACTGCGTGTGCTTGGTCGTCTAATCAAAGTTTCCAATCTATTTGTTGCAAAGCCTAGTCATGCATTTTCCTCTTCGAAATCCAAGAAAATAATTCATTTCGGATAGCACCGTGTGCCAGAGAAAGAAACATCGATCGCTAAATGGTATTCCTTAATGCAGTTCATTTCTTTAATTTCAATGAACTTTACAATTCGTTCTACAAGGACATCTGAAAAATTTTTTAACTGGTAATTGTAGTATGACACTCGTATGATTAGACTGCAGATGTTTACGCATTTAGGAAAAATTTGGAGGCACAACAATTTGCAGAATGCACTAATATTCTAAAAAGTGTATCAGATGTACAAAGTAAAGCACGTGTTACAATATTTAACAGGTAAAACAAATTTTTGTTTAAGTTTCACTTTGTAAAATGGTGAAAATATGAATTTGCATAAACATCCGTAGTTTATTTATTACAAATAATATAACACTCTTTCAGTGGAGAGTATCTATGCATATAACAATTCTAAATGTAATGGATTTGTGACTGTTTGCAATCATGCAAAAGTGTTGTTTTATTAATGCGGCTGAAGGTCATTAGAATACCTTTTGTGTAGTTTTGTAGGTAAGTTATCTGTACAGAGTTCCTTGGCTAGGTCGTTAAGATGATTGTCTAGTCTGGTTTTGTATTTGTCACTAAAGCGTATAATTTCCTCAGTTACTGAACCGATTTTCAAGTCTTTACGGAGTTCGTAATTGTGCACATACCTCGGTGCGTTTACTATGGTCCTGAGCACAATAGATTGTGAAGCACCTAATTAAGCTGTGCGGCTTTTAGTGGCCATGTCCTATAGCTCGATATCGTACGTCCAAGTGGGTTTGACGATTGTTTCGTAGACGAGAAGTTTGTTATCTGCACTGAATTTCCTATGGTTGCTCATCAGCCAATACGTCTCTTTCCTTTTGACCCTGAATTGGTCGATTCTTTAAGACGATAGAAATTTTTTATTTATTACCCTACATAGTATCCGATTTAAACAATTAACACAAATAAATAATAGTCTAATTATGGACCCTTAAGGATTTGGTAATTTACAAAGAACAATTTACATAGAAGAACTGTGTAATAAAAAAACAGTTCAGAATTTTGAATTTCCCGCGGTTTTAAAACACTATGCAGCTTCAAAGACAAACAACAAAAGACCAAATATTGAACATATGTACGTCTAAGTATGCACGAATTCGTGTGTATTATATATACACACACGGATATTAAATTTAAATTATTTATTTATAAACATATTAATAATGTATTGACACGATTTCATCGATATACCGGTTTGAAATATCGCTGTTTGAATTGGTTACGTAAATCTCTATAATATTTTCTTCTTTTTATATTTATGTTACGTTCGTATCATAGAATTCCCTTTTTTGGAGATCGCATATACGCTCGACTTGGATTACCGAAGCTCGCAAACGACGGAAAGCAAGGATTTTATCCACGAAAATCTCGTGTTAGACATAGATTTATTCTGACTTCACTACTCCCTTTTTCATAACTTGTGGGCAGGTTAGATCAATTAAATTGAGGATAGTAGTCATAACATAAACTCTTGTCTTGCCTTAGTGAAGCATGTGTGGACTTATGTCTGACCAGAAAAAGATAAATTCTTCCAAAATTGTTTATTTTATGCTCTAAAATTGACTGTTAATTTATCAGACAATAACATTTTAGATCAATTAAATTGAGGTTAATAGTCATAGCATAAAATCTTGCCTTGTTCTTGTGATCCATGATTGAATTTGTGCCAGGCCAAATAAAGACAAATTCTTCCAAAATTGTTTGTTTTACGCTCTACAATTGACTGTTAACTTATTAGACAATGACAGGTTAGATCAATTAAACGGAGGCTAATAGTAATTGCATAAATTCTTGCCTTGTTCTTGTGATCCATGATTGAGTTTGTGCCAGGCCAGAAAAAGACAAATTCTTCGAAGATTCTTTGTTTTACACTCTATTGTGCTAACTCAATTGAGTGTTACCTCATCAGCAATTGGTCAACTAAGTTAGGTCAATTAAATTAAAGTTAATAGTTTTCATCTAAACTCAGATCTATCTCGCTACGAGAAACGGAACGAACTTTCTGTTCAACCCGGTATAGCTTTACCGCTCGAGGTGTACCGATTAGTTAAACGTTACGAGGTGTACTATTAGGATATCCTGCAACTCCAAGCGTTACCCACACGTTGGTTCGTTCGCATATCACTTTCATGGCGCTCCAGGCGTTAACCAGACGCTGATTCGTTCCCACATCTTGACCTTTCCTGTGGCTTCTGGCGTTAACCATACGTCAGTTTGTCCACGATAACCAAACTCTTGGAGCTGCCAACGTTAGCCATACATCGGTTCGCCCCCACGTCTATTTCTTTTGACAACTAGTACGATTAACAACACTGGATTTACTTCATAATTGCTTGATAACTTCATAACCTAAAAGGACCTCGACTACGTAGCCGCTCATGCTCCAACTTGCAGCAATTACGAAATAAATGAAAATTATTAATAACGATTGCATTATTTGAGTAAAAGATACATTTGACATCTATGTATTTTTCACAGACCTGTTTTTTCTTTTTCCTGAACTTGTATAAATTATATGCTTGTAAAAATTATAATTGTGATATTGATTACGATTGTTGATTTCTTATTATGCTTAATTCATAAACTAATCTGCATCATAAGTATGTACTTTCAGCATGTACAATAGGAAGAAGTTTGATACAATATCCTACAACAGTCTTAATTTACATTTCATATTAAAGTCTTTCATACGACAAGTTTAACAGCATTGAAGTTAAAATATCTCACTTCCCAACACAAATACCTCGTCCAGAATGAAAAAATGCACCGAGTGGTGAATAAAAAAATGTATACATACTTGCATCTAAAAAAAAAGTAGATGACCTTAGTACGACCTTGACAAATTGACGATAAATGTTTGCATTTTTACGGTGGCATTCTACATAAAAAATGGTGATAAAAGTTTCCTTACATATTTGTCCTATCATCTCTGTCATCTAGTAGTTATGTTAAACGACACCTATCATGGAACAGCCTGTAAAATATTTATTATTATCTGCGGTTTTCGATATCCGCGGAAGGAACATATAATTTATTAAGTTGTTACGCATGAAATGCGTGGTTCTCCCAAACTGACACATTTTACTTAAACTAACTCTTCGATAAAGAAAATCATCGGTAAATATCAAATGTCACGTGACATGTTAAAGCCCATATCCTATAGCATTCGTCACGTTTCGTATTGGTTGGTAAAGTGAGGTTACGTTTGTTTAGCAACAAAAGAAGGCGAATGATGGACTCCGATGAAATTCGAATAATTTATCTTTACGAATATAAATTGAGACATGGTGCTGTGGAAGCAATGCGAAATATTAACGAACATTCGTTACAGTATGGCCTCCATTATCCGCACTGATGGGGAGGCAAAACTGTTCAGATAATAGAACAATTACTTTCCCGACCTGAAATTTCATTTATTCAAATTTAGATGAAGATTAATTGTCCGTTTCTTCAAATATTTATAGATCCCCAATCTCTTTAGCCGATAAGTCACATGATTCTTTTAATGTAAGTAAATGCATAAAGTTACTTTGTTCTTCGTTCCTTTTGTATAATAATAAGATTTAAGACAGTAGGAGCAAGGACGAAGAAAATGAACTGAGGGAAGAAGATAGAATAAGGAAGGGATTTTACTTACTCGAGGGAACAGGATGATGAGGAACGGAGGTGAAAGAGTACAAATAAGGGAAAGAGCGAAAAAGACGGTAACAGTTATGAGATCAGTATAGAGGATAGGAGAGTATTTGCAATGGAATAGCAGATGAGGTTACGGTCATTCGATAAGTTGGTGTGGGCAATGTTAGCGTACTGACTGAAAGTTTCGGATTGGGAAGAGAGAAGGAAGATTGAAAGAGTGCAAGATTAGACTGAAAGTTTCTTAAGCCGGACGTTGGGGTGGACTAATGGACGCCAGTGTATATGTTTTTGTATTATGATTAGAGAAGAGTTCCAGAGAGATCTGATGAGGACACGAACAGGAAACGCAGGGTGAAACTATGAACAGAACCTGTGAAAGAGAAAAGATGGCAAGCTTGCAGGAGAATGTTCGCAAGAGAGTAGGAAAGAAGTTGCAAGAAGCGAAATAAGGGGAGGATGGAAGAAGGAAAGAGAAGAGGTTATGTTGACAAAGGGAACAGGAAGTCATATGTTGGCTACAGGAGAAGAGGAGGGGGCTCTTAAGAAGAGCTAAGAAGGAAGTTAAAAAGGGTTAGTAGGGATGAATAGAGAAGACCAAGAGAGAGAGATGGCAGGGGATAGAGAAATCAAGATACAATAGATAGTACAGATCGTGAAAAGGAGAGGGGATTTTAAAGCATTTCGATCAAGGCTGGAGCGGAGAAAGTTTAAGAAGGATGGCCAGATTTACATTAGGCAATGGAATGAAAGAAAGCAAATATTGGGTGAGTGAGGAGGATAGGGATTACAGGCTGTACGATTTGGATGAAGAAACGTGGGAACATGTTTGGCAGGTGTGGGGCAGGAGCAAGAAGAAGGATGACAGACCAACTTTAGAAGGATTCTAGGAAAAGAAGGGGAGGGAGAGGCATGGTTGTTTCGCTGGAGCTGTTAGAACCTAAAATAGGAAAAGGGAAGATTTAATGGATGATCTGTTCTGTGTTAATGTCGAATTTGAAAAGTTTACTTGGGTTAAAATATATAGTGAAATAGCGGTGTATTACAGCTATATAGCTATTGGTTAGTACAATCAGTGGCTACCAGAAAATTACAAATTCCTTTCGCGGTTATCGGAAACTGCGGATAATAATAAACGTTATACAGGGTGTCCCACGATGAGCGTTGTTTCATATAACAAGTGAGCCTGTAGAAGCGACGGGGTAAAAGTACATATGAAGATTCTCATTGTCATCTCTTACGTAGAATGTCGCTGTGAAAGAGAAAATTTTTACTTCAATTTTTTAAGGTAACAATAGGGTCATCTCTACTTTTTCAAATGGAACTGTGTTATATAGCTGTCAGTTAACAGGCTAAGTTAATAAATTCATATTAAAGCAGCCGGGTATATCTAGTTATCGATGTGTTGGAAATGAAACACACGGATTGTTGAAATTCATCTTTGTAGAAATATGACCATTACCAAGCAGTCGAACCCTCTCAAATACAAAGAAGAACACCCTAAACTTTCGAAATTGTACCTTTTAAATAAATAGTATGTCATAGAAATATAAATAATTAATATTATAACGACGAAAAAATTGTCTACGAAAAAATCTAACAATATTTAACAGAAACCCAGAATTTAATGATTTTATTCGTTGTTCAACTCTGCTAAAAAATTCTTCTTGTTCGATACTGACAATTTGTCGACCTAAAAACATAGGTTAATTTATAGGTTATCTTATAGAGATTGTCACGACAGATTGGTTAATAAAAAAGAGCATATAGTTCCATGAAAAAGAACGAAATTGACCTTTGTTCGATTTACAGAAAATTCTTTACGACATACCCAGGGAGAGGTGGTGCGTGACTTTGCAGTGATTTCGACGAACAGCTTGCATTTTCAAATTTTCTATTTTCGCCTTTCCTTGCCTCAATACATATACGAATCGCTGCTTCTCAAACGGGGCGAAAAGCACATTCTTTCTATATTCACCCGCAGACGTTGTCTTTTGTTTTACATTTCGAATGGAAAACGAAATTCTTGTCTAGGGACGTGCTTTTTACGGAGATCTCTCCCCTCTCCTACCCCTGCCGTGTGTATCTGTCGACAATTGTCCGTCAGTGTGAACGTGACTTTAATCCACGAATGGCTTCCGGACTCGAATTTTATTCATCGTCGTCTGTGAATTCTCCGTGAAAGAAAGATGCTGATTTGTTGCGACACGTGTCTGCAGACAATTGTCCGTTAATGCGATTCCAGCTAAAAGACATCGCGTAGAATTGTAGTAATTTAAACGTGTACTTACGAAGCCGTCGCTTCATGCGCAGCAGCTTAATGTTTTTCTGTGATTATGTTTGGAGTGCTCAATATATACATCGACTATTTTGCGACGGGAATTTCTCACTTTTAAATCTGTTAATCTCGCCTTCTAGATTGAAAAATTGATCCAACGTCACGTTTAAATGACCCGTGCCGCTAAAGTTGCTGCCACGCGGAAAGTTTTGTGAAATAAATCATAACGTGCCAGAAGAAGAGAGAGTGTAACGGATGCGATACCAATTTGCAGTTGAATTCGTTAATTCTCTCTATCGTTCCATTTGCATGTGTCTGAGCGTCATCGATTAAACAAAAATGCGCTATTTTTTACTATTTGTTACCGGTCATTTATCTCTCGAAGTTACGCTTAATCTATTTAATTGTTCGCTATAAACTGCAACCGTCATGGTCTTATTTTGTTTTAACGTTTAATTAGTTTGAAAAGTTTGCAATAAATGTTTCTTTATATCGCATAAAACGCAGAGTAAAGTTCTCTAAGACGAAAACCAAATTTCACAGCAAGCACTGCTCCTTGACCTCACGATAGCCAATGCTTTTTACGATTGCTGCTTTTATACAGAAGCTATTTTTCATCCCCACGATCCTGTCGAGAAACGGATGATATTGTCGATCTCATCAAAACGAAATAAGAACGACGCGCCGACTGTTCGTTGCGAAGAATGCATTTCGTTAATATTATGCTTTTTCTGCTACTTGTTCAGTAATTAAACGTGTTTTTCCTTTCTCCAAATATTTGGAAGATATTTTTGCCACGTCCATGACTGTTAGATTGCGTAATAAATTCGCTTGCCTGTTGATGTAATATTTTAGAGAATATTAAAAAAGTATTACATACGTGTACGTTAACTGCAACAGACAAAAGTGTAAGTGATATAAATAAATACGGTGAAACTGCTGTTTAGGGGAGTCACATTCAATGGCCTTGACCTTAACACACGTCGTCAAGGTTGTCCTTCTCAGTAACCTTCAGAAGTTTTTAGACGTCGTTCGTTGTTTCTTAAAACATTATTGACGCTTCCTGCGCAAAGGTAGGTACAAATGCTGTGTCCATAATCGCTTCGTTCCATTTGAAGTGGGGTTAGGGTTAGGTTAGGGTAGGCGAGATAAAAATACCCAAACCTAATTATGATAACGTAGTTAAGAAAGTCCATAGTTACTTTGGCAGTTAACTCGCGCTTTCTTGAATTTCTCCGCGTTGATATTCGGAACACTTGGGCAGAAGTCACATCCTATTTTCGGGTGAAGTTTGGAATACTTTTCGACTTACTCCTGTGTTTTTTCGACCCAATTCCTAGAATTCTTCGCATTTCTTCCTGCAAATACGTAAATCGTTTAGGCTAGCTAGTGGTTTAAACAGCGCAGTCGATAACGAACGACCTAACACAAACCTAACCTCAAATTCAAACAGAGCTGTAAGTGCAGTAATATTAGTATATAACGTACCATGTGCTGGCTCATTAAACATGTATTTAGCGTTGATAAGGTACGTTCGACTTCTTAAAATTATTTATTTCATTAATAAACGACAAACAACAAGCGCTGAACAAATGGCAGCTGAAATCTTCTGCAGGTTGATGCGATAATCTGAGGTTGACTTTGATGGCATATGTGAAGGTGAAGGTCGTTAGAAACGGGACCTAAACAGCAGTTTTATCTTGTTTATTAAAATTTGGGAATTCTTCCATCGTACGTAAATTATTCATTTCTTTCAGATTATGTAGTTATTAGTTTCTTTCTATAAATGTCAGAAATTGTTGGAACACTAACTGTGCTATTAATATTGGGATATTAATTGTTTCGACATTTGGCAAACTTCTTTCACGAGTAATCGTTAAATAATTCCAAGAATTTAAAAACGCACGTATCGAAATATTTTTAAAAAAACAACGAAAGCTTCGAAATAATAATGCGAATAAGTTATTCATTCCTTAGAAAATAATATATACATCGTTAATTAAGTACTTCTTATATAAGAGTAACGATGTTTGAGGTTTCCTATTTTTAAGAAATGCGAACGAATTTGTTACATAACCTCGCAAAATATTGTTTTTCTTCAATTCACGCCGCGCACGATAGGTACAATGGATCTCTGGTACATATTCTTAGCTTTCTTACAACGTTATAAAGAATGACATGAACGATGCTAGCATTTTATTTGAATTGAAGAATTTTTGTGTTATGAAAACCGTATCGGGAAGCTTTAAAATACACATACACGCGCGCGCGCGCATACACATAGATACAAAATACATTAACTATATTAAGATGTACTTATAATATCTAATAACACATATAATAATAATACTACAGGGTGGATAATATATAACTGACTAATTTAAAACCCTCTCGAGTCTGGAACGACGCGTCATCTTTTGTTCCACTTTGGCAATTGTTTCACGGATTCGTGGCAAATTAATAGCATAGAGCGTAGCACAGTTCAATAGCGAGTCACGATTTTAAATAGAACATTTTATCAAAGCAATTCGTCGATGACGGTGACCTCGCGCAAGTTACGTTCGCTATATCATCAGACCGCGTAGATCTTGTGATTTAACTGTGCCGGACATCTTCTCATGGGATTTTCTCAAAAGTAAAGCATATGTCGATATACCAAACACCATCGAGCACCTAAAAGATGAGAAGCAATATTACATAACTTTCTTATATATTATTATAACTTATTATATATTACAACTCATTTATTTATCAAATAATTTATTATAAATAATACATAATTTTCAAGTATTAATAAATGACTCGTATTGAGAAGACTGTTGCTGTTTTATTTCGTTTGGAAGCTATCGACAATGAAATTCAATCAGTTGTACATCCTGTATATACATTTTTCCTCTTGGTATATTCTAGACCTTGGAGTCTTTGCAACCTAACCTCTTTGCGACCTAACCCCTAATCCCAGATTGGCATAACAGAATGGGATCTAAATCTTATGATGGCGCCTGTACAAAATTACATTTTGTTTATTGATTCTTGATATGAGTTTTCGAATTCTGTTTATGCAGAAATATATTTTACTGATAACTGATCAACTAACAGCTAGGGGAGAGTCGTGTAGCATCGATGGCTCCAAGTTGATTTGTTACGCCTTGAGTAACTATGCTACAGTGGGTAAAATTCAAAATTAAGAAAATGAGATTGTGTAACAAACATAACCTAACAAAAGGTGAGAAATTAATTTATTTGTATGTATATATGCACAAAGTGTGCAAATTCCCCCGTCCTATCTCCTATTCTAAAAGATATGTTTCTGTGGCTTCTGTCATAGCTTTCCTCAGATTAAATGCAAACAATATAGCGTGCCGTGTACGTTGTTTACTGGCAGCCATGGTGTGTACTAGTAATTCAGAAGATTATGGTGCGACGATGTAATATGTTCTGATGTACGTTGCTGTGACTTACTGCATGACTATACGGCGTTGTTGCGCGACTACAAACTTGTCTGCGAACGCTGGAAAACCACAAAGGAGCAGGAAAATATTTCGATTTGAATGGCCGTATTGTTTATGTGAATTCAGTCGGAAAGAATTTATATTTATTTATTAATAGCCGGTGGATGACTGCATAATTACAATATTGTTAATACGTAGAAAGTTTCGATTACGTAGACTGTCATTTATTATGCCGTTATTTATATATTGTAATTGCGCCTGATGTGCGTTTATACCGTACATTTATTATTTTGTTCAACAAATTGACTGTGATAATATTATAAAAAATGTAGCGTCCAAACTTCAGAAAGGCGTTGTCCTAAGAATTTTATGGATAAAAATAATTCTCGGTGAGCAATGATAATAATAGGATATGACCTTGATTATCCGAAACCCTGTTATCCGGATTCTTTTTTATCCGAACATTTCATTCGACACGTTCCGCATTTAACAAGCTCACTCTTCTATAAGAATTTTTGTCAAAGATCAACGATGCTACTGACGAAAGAACGGTACAACTTCGCAAATAATTCAAAGGATTGCTGCTGTATGGCGGCATGTGCTTCTTGGATGTACGTCAAATGTGTGACACTACGAAGAGCATGGAAAAAGCTAGTAAACTACATTAAAGACACTATAAGGGCAGAGATGAAACATAAGATTACGACAGATATGGAAGAAACTCTTTCTATATTGAATACAGTGAGTGTGACAGCGCCAGCGTAGTGGTATAGACACATATAGAATGGTCTTAATGTGATGAATTTTCTTCAGTTGACCATGATACTAATGTGATGCTTAACTATGCTTGTTATACACTAATGTGTGCTTCAAATAATGAATTGAAACACAGGTATAATAGTAACGATGATATTCCTTAATGTTTTGAAGTACTGCAGTCTTTCAAAATAGAGCTAAAATGGCACAAAAGGAATGCAATTTTACCAAATTAAATTTCCTAAGAATGTTGGGTAATTCGCTAATCGAATCATATTTAATTTCATTATTTGTATTGCTATTATTATAAATTGTGTTCTTTGAAATACATAGATCAAAAATAAACTTTCAAAGATGGGCTTGTTTATTTAATTTTATTATTTGTATTGCTATTATTGTAATTTGTGTTCCTTGGAATACATAGAACAAAGATAAACTTTCAAAGATGTATATGTTTCTGTTTAATTTCAGTATTTGTATTGCTATTACTACAGTTTAGGTTCTCCCTTGAAACAGGACAAAAGTAAACTTTCAAAGATGAACATCTTTTTATTTAATTTCATAATTTGTGTAGCTATTATAAAATTTGTCTTCTTTTTTGAAATACATAGAACAAAGATAAACTTTCAAAGATGTATATGATTCTGTTTAATTTCATTATTTGTATTGCTATTACTACAGTTTAGGTTCTCCCTTGAAACAGGACAAAAATGAACTTTCAAAGATGAACATCTTTTTATATAATTTTATAATTTGTATGGCTATTATAAAATTTTTCTTCTTTTTTGTAATACATAAAGCAAACATGAGTTTGCAAAGGTGAACATTTTTTTGAAGATGGACATCAGGAAAGTAACAGTTCTGTTATGCAAAAATTCCTTTATTGCGAACAGGCTGTTCGCAATTACTTTAGATAATTAGTAATAAAATATTGGTATCCTTGTAATAATAAAATATAACAAATATTAAAAATAAAATATGAAGATATGGAAATCTGCGTATGTCAGCAGAAAATACTTCGAGTCGTCAATCACTTTACTAAGCATTCGAACCGTAGAGTTTATTAGCATAGAGAGATTAAGAAGATTAGTGATGAATGTCGCAAAGGAAGGTTGGCCCCATTCTGCGTCCGTTGTTAACACAAGGGCTGTTATGTAAATTTCAATGGAAACAATGGGAATATTCACCATATAATGCGCACCTATCACTCTGCAGTAGCAATGTGGCACATACATATAAAATCTAAATGTACAACGATACGATTGAAAATCATGTGAAAAGAAGATAAAGAACCGAATTAAGTAGCCTAAAAATAATATCGGAAAATTAGATGTGAATTTTTTTAATATACAATTAGTAAATTGATTCCTCGACATTACAATTTGCAGATACCCGCCAATTTTATTGAGAAATAGTGTCTTAATGTAAAGTCATGTGGGTGATAAGCAACATTTTGTTCCACTTATTTGCATTACTATAAAGAAAATAACATACGTATCGAGTAAAATTTATTGAGACCCAACAATGACAATGACAATGACAATAAGAATAACAATGACAATGACAATAGCAATAGCAATAGCAATAGCAATGACAATAGCAACAACAATAAGTGTTCTGGCATTATAGAATGTTATAACTCGGTATAATTGATTCATAATAACTAATACGCAACAGGAAAATTTATTTATTTATAAATGTCAAACGTAATGGGATAGTTTTATTTGTTGCGGCACATACGTCACAGGACGTTTCGATTCGAAGATGCCTCACGTAGTTGTTTTGCCACAGAGGATTAACACTGTACGACGCACAAAATGTAATAAACAAACTCTGGACAAAGCAATATCACGGCTACGTGCAATCGTCAACCGGAGCCAAGTTCAAACCTTCGAGTATCACCCCGACTAGTATAAATAGACGACCATGTTCTCCAGACATCGTCAATCGCGCGAATCAATATCAGTATCGAGTCATCGAGAACATCAGTCAAGCGAATAAATATAACGAATCAGCATAACAATTAGTATCAGTATCGCAGTATCGCGCAATCTTATAACGAATATCATCAAGCAAGCAACTCTTACGGTTAACTTTGTATTCTACATTTTACAATATCTGTAAATATAGTTAACGAAATCAACTCGTCTCGTTATTAATTTAACCAATAACACGTCTCACCGTCTACCACATATTATCTGCAAAATTGTTTATCCCCGCATCGTTTACTCTGAAAATTGTTGATCCAACGAAGGAAGATTTTTAAATCTTAAACGAACAAGACTATCGTGACTAAATCAATAATATTTTGAGCACTGGTATATAAACGAAATAATTTCTCAATACACCGTTAGTAACTTGTTAATCTGAGAAGGTGGCAAGTATCCTTTTTAGTTATTAACTTATTATTAATTTATATTTTTTAATAATACTCATATATTGATACTACAAATTGGCCAAAATGTCTGCAGTTTGGACACATATGAACGGTAATATTTGCCATATTTAACTGTTTGTAGTTCATAGAAACGTTAATTAATTTCGAACATATCTTCAGCATGCAAGCAACTCACGAATTATTAATAAATCTTCGAACCGAATCGTCCAAATTTTCATTTCTCAGTTAAAAAAGTCGTAAAGAGCGAGCTGCACTATTTTCCTGCAGACTTCCGATCAACCGTAACTTTTCCAAAGTTTCTTTCGCGCATCATCTAGTAAACTATTCCTTCTAACTTATAAAATTTTAAGAAAAGTTATTCTGTTTTAGAGAAACGTCCACTTAATTTTGTCCACAGTTGCACGTATAATTGTCTCAAGTGTAGTCAAAGTAAAGATCGAAATTGCACGAAAGATGATCTGATGATTAACCTTCCGCGCCAGAAGCGCCTTGTCACCTCCCACCAGAGAAATATATAATTAAACGCTGGAAACTGTAAAGTCGCAACTGCAACTTTCTACGTTCGGACGAAGGTAACGAGTACGAGCGATGGTATCGACAAGCTGACCAAAACATATAGCATGCAGCGTAGTTGAACTTCGCTGGGATTCACTGAAGTCTAATAAAATTCAGGATTTATGGGCCATCGCTTCAATCGTTACATCTTGCAGGAAATCTCGCATGATCACGCTGTGAATAGAAGCGTCGATGCTGGAAAGTAAAGGCGATCACGAATAATCGACGATAGGAAATAAGACAACAGAAATATTTACGTATATCTGGAGCAACTGTGCTTAATAATTTAGAACATTGAGATATCTTGGCGAGAAACTACCCAAATCGATCGGCAACGGTGTCAAGTATTTCGTGAAAAAAGACAAGCATGTTGGCGTTTGAGCTTCGCTTGAAACTGTGTCGTTGCACGTAGTCGATTGTCGTGTTCGAAAGAGTATGAAGATTATGGAGAGGTGAGCGAAACAGTGAAATTGTTTAGCGAGTGCAAGTTACAAAATATTCTTGCGTGATTTATCATAAAACAAGTTTGTTTATCGCTGGTCGAAAGAAATTTACGGTTGAACTTATCTTCTTCTTAGGGCAATTATTATTTTTCTATCAAATACGTATGTGCCTAATATGGAAAACGTTAAGAGTTACGTATGTTATAACAGCACGTGTCAATGATGCTGTTACGAATGACGACACAGAATTACGTTTATTTTGTAGCGGATATTACAAAGGAGATATAGTGTAAGAATAAGATTTAATATAAAAAAGAATGATAGTGAAAGATGGATCTCATATATCCGCTGTTTTCAGTGAGATCACGAAGAATGCGCTTCGGATGCGTCAGTCACGTGTTCAACGTTTAGGAGACAAAGAAAATTAATATAGGGGAGATTCGTGCACTACCAACCGCCCTAAGTTTCTTTCTTATATCTTGGACTAGAGTAGATCTCTAGCAAACTCTTGTTGCTAGAGAATTTTACCAAAGGAAAATTTTTAAAATGAGTTTGCTGTACAAATAGAGCTTGGTGGAAGAAAAGAAATTAATTTTGTGAAATTCGATGATAATGGAAATGTTGTAATTTGTGGGAAACGAAGAATTATCGTCCAGTACCGATTATTTCATTAGTAGATGTTCCAGCCTAAATGATTAATAACGTTAAAAAACTGACATTTAGAGGTTAGAAAACACGCTTTTATTCAAATTGTATTCTTACATACAGTGTGTCTGGCTTATTTCGAAACGCACAAATATCTGGCAGAACATGTATCGTACGAAAAAATGTTTCGGACAGAAAATCCATAGCATGGGGGAGCACGTACTGTACTTTTGTGTATTTGACCTTGGGGTGACCTGTGAAAGCCATGTTACAATTTTTAGGTGAACACCTCCGCCTGGTATTACAACATATTCTTGTTGCTGACATTCGGTCGTTTTCAAAACACTGCAAAGTCGTATCTTTTGCACTATTCGCTATCAACTTAAAAAACTAATCCAACGGAGCAATACGAGCAATCGCCTAACCTAAAAACGATTGCTCGAAACTGACTGATTGTTTTGGAAACATTAGAAAACTGCGACCTTGTGTTTCGGCAACGCCATTTCAATAGCAGCGTTATGAAAAGCGCCTTTACGTGTCCCTGTAATGTGCATTGAGTGGCGCTAAGATCGACGAATAGATCGAATCTTAAAGTTCATATTTCGGTAGCGAGTAATGCAAAAGACACGAGTTTGTGGTATTCTGAAAATATGCGAACGTCGAACGTAAAAATATGTAATAAGAAACGAAGGTATCTATTTAAAATTTTAACGTGGCCTTCGCAGGAGGATTCGACGTCACCGCAAGGTCAAGTACGCAAGAACATAGTACATTCTTGTCGTTATCACGCAATTTGTTTGTCATTTATGTTTCTCGAAATATTTGTGTGATTCAAAATAAATCGGACACACTGTATGTCACAAGGAAAGTAATTAATATTTTCGTGGTGTGTGCATCGGACATGTGTGCAGTCTTCGCACTCGTCGTTTTTGGAACACTGAAAGCCTCAGTAGCCTGTCTCTGGATCATTTTATTTCCGAGGACTAGCTTCAAAGCCGAATTCATATTCCTCTCTGCCTACTTTTCTTTTTGGTGCTTTGGAATTTCAGATATTTTTCTGCGTGAAAAGGTATAAGAAAGATTAAACGAACATCTTCTGATTTAATTTCACCTGTCAACGGATTGAACTTGCAGATGAAAAAGATGTGGTGTGTACTAGTCGACGCTTGATTGGTCGATACTGGACGACAATCGATTGGCCTTGCCTGAATGACAAACACATGGAAATGTTTTATATTACAGTGTATATATCATAGAAATAAGATCGCAAAATTGCGACTAGTAATTACATTTAATAGGTTAGATATAATAAACATAATGAACAATAAACAAAATATCAGATTTGGAAAATAATTTTTAACACTAGGAATATCAACGTGTACGTTTAAAGTGTCAGAACAGCGAAAAAAATTGAATAAACAATACGGTTCAGTATATGTTACACAGAATTCTTATATTCATCGCTTCATCCAAATAAAGTGCTCAAATCACATGAAAAAAGGCCAGAAAAAACAAGACATATTCGTTCATTTGATTTCTTTATTTAAATAAATATTCATTCTTTATTCAGATATTCATTCAAAAATAAAGTTCTTTGAGACTTCTTTACAAATTTCCTAGCAGTTCCATATTAATTAAGTACCATTCTTTTAACTCGGTAGATTGGACATATTTTGCATTTCTTACATCTTAGGCTCTTGCTCTCAGTTAACTTTTAGCCAGTTAGCTGTTTTTGACGAGTATACTCGTCACGAAGAACCGGCATTATTTTGTGTTACGACGAGTATACTCGTCACGAAGAGACGACACTGCTTTGTGTTACGACGAGTATACTCGTCACGAAGAGACGATACTGCTTTGTGTTACGACGAGTATACTCGTCACGAAGAGACGACACTGCTTTGTGTTACGACGAGTATACTCGTCATGAAGAAACGGCGCTATTTTGTGTTACGACGAGTATACTCGTCATGAAGAAACGGCGCTATTTTGTGTTGCGACGAGTATACTCGTCATGCGTAAAAAGTAGTTCGAATTTACTGTTTAATTGCAATTTTAGCGAAAGCTAAAATATATTCGTAAATGTTAAGATGTTTTGAATATTTGCAGGCCAAGGCGAAACAAAACGAACAAACAAAAGAGTATAATTAATTCTTATGAAAAAACTGTATAAGTGTGAACAAAGTACTTGTTCTTTCCTCCGTTGCCTCTGCGATGGTTTCATTTTAGGTACACACTTTTCAGAGGTCAGCTAACTGGTTAACGCACGAATATCTATTAATTCCCTGGTGTGTTAACGTTAGTTTTGTTAAAAGAGAAGAATGTTTCTATCTTTGGGCCGCTCTTAAAGTCAGGTGTTCCAAATTTGGCGCAATTATCCTACGCGTAAACGAATGTGCCCATGTGGAAGTATATGAATGTACAAAAGAATAAGACAAAGAATTATTAAGTAGATGAATCGCGTGATAAATAGAAGGCTAAGGGTGGAAGGGAAAGAGAGAAAATCGGAATGAAAGAGGAAGGGAGAAAGAGCGAGAGACAGGGAAATGATCTGCGTCTGCGTTAAAATTTCGGGGCGGCTGCAACATGGGATAGCGTCGCGGCGACATTAGCTTGGCCGACGTCGCTCGGTTCCGACGTTCTCCGTCACGGTTGCGTCGTTCGTTTCTCCAATTGCTCGCTTGTTGCATCTCGTTGTGTGTCTTCCATTCGGTTTAAATCTCGATCGTTCCAACAGCTACAAAATAAAAGGAGAAACAAAAAAAAAAAGTAAATGAAAATTTAAATTAATCGTAGTGTATTAACTGTTCGCGTTCTGTTAATAAGAAAGGAAAATAAAAAAGTAAAAACTGTCGATCCGTTAAATGTGCTCGCTAGAACAATCGTACGAGACGAGAGGAATTTTCCAGTGTCTTTCTTGAAAACGTACGATCGAAATGGTAAATCGTATTTGAAAATAGAAACGGCCATATAAATGAAAGATAAACTGTTCGATTCATCGAATGATAATTTCGTTCGATTCCTATGAGAAGATCGAAATTGCAAAATATACTGACTAATCCACCAGCGCACAAATTTTCCTTTGATTCGAAGAACATCATTAAGGATAAGCGGCGATTTCCCGACAGATTCTAAAGTCTCCAGGATAAAAGAACGGAAGTCGTAAAGGAAAGCCAAAGAGGATTTCTTCGAGGACTAAGCACAAGAGTGCAACAAATTTTCAAACAACTCTCTACACGGTTCTAAAGATAAAGAACAATAAACAGAGAGAGAACATTTCTAACAATAAGGCAAAGTACCAGAAATATTCATCCATACGTATGTTCTTAATCATTTCTTCTTAACGATTAATTCTTTCTTCTTGACGGTTTAAACAGTATTAGCAAAACGTACAAAAATGTATCACTCTTCTTTTCTCGTTTTCTCATTATCGTATTAATTTGCGGGAAAATTCGGAGAACGAAATTCGAAGGATCGATATCGCGATATTTAAGGGATTTCCCTCGGAAAACATTTCTGTACCTGGAAAAGGAGGAACAGCCACGTTCGTTTACGTGGAATTACCGTTGCGAGCAGAATACTCGAACATCGAAGATCATCGAAGATATCCCATTAGGATAATTACTTATCGAAGACCAGCCGGCAAACGAGCAACGACGAGAGCCGTTAAAAGACGAGAGAGATAAAAGAATAGCTAGTGCATTTCAAACGATCATGGATTTCAACGCATCGACCAGCTACTACGTTTGCGATTTATCGTCGTTTCATTCCTATTACTCACGGCTGCACGGCTGGATTTCTCTTTTCGTTTGTATTTTCGGTTCGATCGCCAACATTTTAAACATTCTTGTCCTGACCAGGCGGGAAATGCGATCACCAACCAATATAATTTTAACGGGATTGGCCGTGGCTGATCTGCTCGTCATGATCGATTACATTCCGTACGCGTTTCACCTCTATTTGTATCGGCGATCAAGAAGGGACACCTTCACCTACGGATGGACGATTTTTGTGCTGTTCCATTCGAATTTCGCACAGGTAACGGACAATTATCACGATTAAATTAATTAACATCGAGATTAACAGATTCCATTAAGAAGTTGCTTTTCTTTGCAAGTTCGACTAGGCCGGGCAATCTCCGGTACGCGAATTGATGATGGGTCGACATAACTTCTAAAGCGGTAGAACGCGCGTCTGTTTCTCGAATTATCTAAGAAAAACTCATTTGCCGAATTGTTGTATATATCGTAAATTACAGCGATTCGCGTGCTCGAGATCTAATGATAAACCATGGAGTTAGGCTCGTGGTTAACCAGCGAAGGATATTGGCTTCTCGCTTGGAACAGTATAGCTCTTCTATACTGAAAAGAATGGCAGTTGGCTTGCTCGATTGTTGATTGTAGGAATAAGGTCCAGTCCGAGTGAGGTTGCGCGAAGAATTTGCGAGGTTCGATGAATTTCTGTAACGTGTAAAAGGGGGAAGTTATTATTTGTCGTCGACTGATCTATCTGCCAAGTAAATTTCATAAATTAGTGTGGCATTCGTTTCGTTTCCATTTGAAAAGAAATCGTTCATCGTTTTCTGCTCTTTGATGGATAAATTGGAGAGCAGCGTGTTGAAACGACTTAAATTAAACAATAACAAGAAACTAGTTAAATAACGGAAGTTAAAACTGCTTTCTTTTTAAGAATACGAATTTCCACTTCATGTTCCTGGAAATAATTTTGCCTGGAAATTCTATGAACTGTCTGAAGAGCAGATAGGCAAATTCGTTGCTGAAAATGTCGATGATTTGTTAGAAAATTTGAAAGCATTTCTCAAAGTAAAGAATGATTGCATCGAATAAAATACAGTGGAACCTGCAGTATCCGAATTAATGAGGAAGCATAACTGTTCGAGTTTCGAGTAATGGAACTCGCGTCTCTTTTTTTTATTATTATTCTATATTTCAAAATGAATAATATCACGTTGTCCCAGAAGTTTCTGTCACTTTGTAAGGAAATAATTCACATCATTTTCTGTTTTATATTATTTTATTGAATTATGTTTCATTCTATATTATTTTTATTATTATGATCACACATAATTCAATAAAATAATATAAAACAAACAATATTGCGGATTATTTCCTTATAAAACGAAAAAGTGTAATATTTTTTAAATTATCTATGAATCCTATATCTTTTTCGCTACTACATCAAATCTTGTTAATACATTGAACTACGTTGGATTACAGAATTACTGTATATGCCTCAAATTAACGCTTCTAACGCCATAAACATTTGTTAGAAATATTGGGCCCGACATAAAGTTCGTTCCGTTTTTCTTAGCGACTTCATGTTCTTGGATCTGAGTTTAGACAATTGTCCTTAACCACAGTGCAATTGGTCGAGCCTGGTATTGTCGATTAATTAACAACAGGGAAGGAACAACTTGTTTCTTTTTGATCTGGCACAAATTCGAACATGGTTCACCAAGACAACGCGAGACCAAATACGTCAATCGGCACACGACAAAAATGATGACGCAACTTGGATAGAATATTTTATCGCGTGTAACATATTTTCACGATCTTGCACGTTCAGACCATCGCTTGTCTCGCTTGTTATAAAACTACCTCAACGACAAAAACTTATCATTCTTTGGAAAAACGAACTGGAACGTTTCTTTTCCTCGGAAGACTAAGCACTTGCACACCGATGGGATGACGAAGTTACCACACGGAAGGCGAAAAGTTATAGGAGGAAAGGAATAGTGCGTACATTGATTGAAAACGATGCACGTTCTTCAGTTTGGCCTGAAACTGAAAAACGGAACGAACTTTACGTACAATTCGATATAAAGGTTCCGCATCGTCACTTTCACTATAATCTTCTATTTTCCAGCACGAGGGCCTAAAACGTTGATAACAATTTTTATCTACATTCCAAAATTTGTAATGCATTGCATTACCTCTGATTTGTTACTTTTTATTATTTTTTATATGCATTAAAGTTTTTCTATTTCTTCCTGAAACACCTGGATAATTTTCAATTACGTTTTTGTTTTGACAGCACTAATTACAGATCCGTCAACGTCGTCAATTTTTGTAATCTTGACGACACTTCCATACGTTTTTCTAACTATCTGAGTAACTCTTCCTTTCCTTCCAATACTCGATGGAACACGTTTTCTCCTTGATCCCACTATATTACACGCGTATTAGTTTCGTATTAAAACAATAGGAAAGTAATAGGAAATTAGAGAAAATACGTGTAATAGTAAAGGACGCGAGCAAGAAATATCGTTCCGTTAATAGAACGTTCGGATAGTGTAATATTCGAAATAATAGATGTTTGGATGCTGGAGTTTCTGCTGTAAGTTTCCACGAGACGTAACAATTTATTACTACGTAGGAAGGAAAAGGAAAATTCCAAATTTTTCCAGTTGTCTATGGATTACGTACATAATTAAACAAAATTAGAACATTTGGTAGAAATTTAACTTACTAACTTGAGGCTGGCTTAAGAATGCGAGGGTTCGAAGTAATTTTGTCATATGGAATTAAAATTTCATTTCGAAAATACGTGTTGAATAATTATGTGTATAATGGCAATGTGTTTATCGTACTAGTGACCTATAAAATCGTTTGGTATTTATGGCTCATCGCATTCTTTCTGGACCGTCGTTTCCTTGCTTTGTTTGATGAGAATCGACCTATATGTTTGAACACCAATCAATCCAATATACAATATATTGGATTTGCCTTCTTCTTTAATTAAAAACCAAATTGCAGTGCAACATGATTTATCTTTATTTTATTTCATGTTAATTTCATTTTCTTCAAATCGGACTCTGATATTAAAATTACTAGAATTGGTAATATATTAAATGTTGGTAATAAATTAGTAAAAACACTAGCATTAGCAGTAGACTAGTTTTAAAATACTTGACCTAACTTTTCTAACCGAAGCAGTTACTATACGTGTATTGGAACCAACCAAAGTTCTGCAAAGTTTCACTGCGATTTAAACAGAGAGAAAAAAGTATAACTCGTGGAAGTTCGCTCGGTATTTATAGCGAATGTTTCTGTCATAAAGATTTTTCTCTTCAACATAAATCGAGAAAATAAGCATACGATTCGTAATTGGAAAATATCGATTTAACAAAAAGGAGCAACAATACAGATAAATTCACGGAGTTCCAATGTAATATCCACAGGTTTGTCACACCATTTCAATTTGTTTAACTTTGATACTGGCTGTGTGGAGATACGTGGCGGTAGCAAGGCCGCAACAAAACAGAGAGTGGTGTAGTTACAAGAGAACTATTTTTGCGATTTCGATCGCGTACATTTTCTGTCCTGTGCTTTGTATACCCGTGTATATCACGACAGAAGTAAGACAGCAAGTAGAAGTTTTGGATTCCAATGGAATGAGCATAAAGTCTCGAAATGAAAGTTTGATCGGTAAGTAGCACTTTATGCATGTCACTTATGAATTTGTATTATTAGGCGAAACATCAACGACTAATTATCATTAACATTTGCTCAACGCTGTATAAGTACGATCGATTGTCGAACGCCTTTGAAAAGAAAAATTCAAATTAGATTTACACGTAATAAAATATTTTATATAGGATGATCAACATGATTTACAATCACGGATAAAGAGATAGCGCACTTATGTTATCATTTGATTCTTAAGAATATATTTCTGCGATTTATCGCTTAATTTGTCGAAATAATTCGCGAGGAAGAGAAGACGAAACGATAAAACAGTCGAATGTCTATTTGGGAACAAAAATGAAATACGAAATTGCAACTGTGATTTTTAATAATAATCTTCTCTGGTATTCGATTAATATAGACATTCAGAAACCATTGAAGCAATTTCAGGCCATTTCTTGTCTTTATACGCGTTTTCTTCGGCGATTATAAAGTCTAACAGGTAGGTTGAAAAGTTTAAAGTACTTGGATGGGAATATGCTTATTTTAAAAGATCTTTCGACCCTAATCTTGTAACACTTATGGTATAAAACAGAAGGAAAAATGGCGCAGTGCTTCCCTTGTCGTTTATACGCTCGATTTGACGAAATTAACATTGAGATAGTTTTCAGATGCAAGTACCTCAATGCCTTTCTAGTAGAGAATTGAAAATTACATCAAACGGTGTACCAAAAAAAGGTATAGTTCCATTTAAAAAAACACTTCAACAAATCTGGTGATCATCCTGAAATGTCCCCCTTCAAGCAGAACAAGTTTTACGTGAAGCAATTTTTTAAATAACGTGTTTTTTAGGAGATTTGCGTGGGTCGATTAAAATGAGAAACCTTGTATGCTATAGATATTTAGAGACAATAAATATTCTAAGCTATATAAACTATATAAAAAAAGCTATATAAACGCAATCTTCTACTCTTTACAAAAAACAAAATTAAGAAATACGTAGAGTATTTATATAAAGCGTTACAGGAGTAAACGAGAATTACATACTAGTATAGTTTACATATCATCGTCTCCATAATTTTGATTAATAAATTGTCATCTTCGTGTATACAAAGAGATGGTAGCAAAGATACATCGTCACATAGATGTATAAAATAGCATCATGAACTGAATGAGCAGCGACAATTGCGAAACGATTATTATTGCATTTATTTGAAATTAAATTTATCACACTAAATGTCTTGATCTAATATGCAACAGGGCAAAGTTGAAAGCAAGTGATTTTAATAACGTATTTTCCACACGAAAATATACTCTTACATTAGCCCCTCAGATTTGTAAATATTTTTATAAATAATTGTTGAGAATAACTTAGGTAAATTGTTCGTAAAGGCAAAATGTTTACGAAGACAACGTTGTTTTTCACATGTTAATGGATTGAAATAGCGACTGAAGGAAACAACCTAGCGTCTGAAATAATTCTTTGCTAACGACTAGAGTAATTAGAAACAACGGAGGACTTGTTAAAAACTGCATTATTACGAATCACAGTTACATTTTAATCTCCATTTTCGTTCCTAAGTAGACATCTTAATGTTTTTATAGATCTGCGAATTGTATCAATAAATCGAAATACAAATTATAGAAACCAAATGTGTAACTATACACAGTATGCATATTATATTATTACATGAAAAGATGAAATTTATGCGTTCCATTGAAATCACCGACAGGAATTTCACTGACAGCTATTCACCGACACCAGATTTCGCCGACGACAGCTTTAACTGACTGGCAGTATTAGCACAGGGAAATGAAAGAGGATTTTTACTTATTCACGTAGATTTATTACTGCGGATAATTGATGGCCAGCTGCCTTATGGTGGCCGGATTAAAAAGACTAGACCAAAGACAAACCTAACGCAGACTATGAATTTCATATTGATTTGTGTTAAAATTACACTCAAACTTACCATAAATTAATTGAAATCAAACCAAAATATTTAATTGCTAGCCAGCTTATGCACGGTATTAGGTTTAGGTCAGCTTTTTTAATCCTATCAATTATCTGTAGCATTAAACCTACATAAGTAACAATCCTCTCCTACTTCTCTGTGTTACTTCTATCAATCAGTTAAAGCCGTTACCCTTTAGAGTAGATGCTAGTTAAAATTGCCAGTCAAAGCTGTAGGCCAAAGCTACTGTCGGTGAAATGTGGTGTCGGTCAAGTTTCTTACCGATAAAGTCTACTATTGGCAAGTATGGTCAAGTCTGATGTCGCTCAAATCTGCTGTTTGTCAAGTTTGCTATTTGTCACGTCTGGTGTCAATCAATTCTGATGTCAATCAAATCCTGTATCGATCAATCGGATGTTGGTCAAGTCTACTATCGGTCAATTCTGATGTCAATCAAATCTGGCATCGGTTAATTCTAATATCAATCAAATCTGATTCCGGTCAATCCAGTATGATGATGAAATTTGGTGTCGGTCAAGTCTACTATTTGTCAAGTCTGATGTCAGTTAATTCTGGTATCTGTCAAGTCTGATGTGGATCAAGTCTGGTGTCGGTCAAGTCAATTTGTCAAGTTTGCTATTAGTCGAGTCTGGTGTCGGTCAAGTTTCTTATTGGTCAAGTCTATTAATCAATTCTGATGTCAATTAATTGTGATATCAGTCAATTCTAGCATCAATCAAGTTTGGTTTCGGTCAATTCTGATGTTAACCAAGTGTGATATCGGTCAAGTCTGATGTCAGTCAAGTACGATGTCAATTAAACATGATGTGGATCAAGTCTGGTGTCAGTCAAGCATGATGTCAGTCAAGTTTGGTGTAGGTCAAATTTGGTGTCGATGAATAGTTGTCGGTGAATTCTGTATCGAGTATTTCAATGGTACCCAAAATTTATACAGTAGAACCTCAATTATCCAAAATAGGTAGGGGGACACAGGTGTTCGTATAAGGAAATTTTTGGATAATGGAACAGTTACTTTCCTGATGTTTATCGTCATATATTTATTTTGAAAAGGAACATAAACATTAATAGCAAAATAGTAAATAAAAACAAATATTAACAGTAATACAAATGGCCGAATTTCTTTACCAGATTTCGGTGAAGTTACATTTCTTTTCTCTCTCATGCCATCTTAGCTCTATTTCTAAAGCCTCAAATACTTGAAAACGCCGAGGAATATCGTCATTACCATTCTATTCATGTTTCAATGCATTACTCAAAGTGCACATTACACCAGTATCACGGTCAATTGAAGACGATTCATCACATTGAAAGCATTCTATTATGTCGGCGTCGTCACAATTACCGAACCCTGGTGTTGTATTCGATATAGAAAGAGTTTCTTCTACGTCTGTCATGATATAATCTTCCACTTTTTCCTGTGTGGTGTCCTCAGTGTAGCTAATTTGCTCTGTGCTCCTCTTAGTATCACACATTTCATGCCTAAGCGGGCGTATGTCACTATATAACAGCAATCCTTTAAGTTACTTGATCGTAAACAAAATTTCTTATAGAGGATTGAACTTTTTACACGCGCAACGTGTTCCAATAATAGGTCGTTCGGATAGTAGAAAATTCGGATAACAGGAGTTCTGATAATCGAGGTTCTACTATATATCATTCAATAATATATTTTTATCCAGAAGCGTAGTCCTTGCAAGGTTAACTGTGTTAATAAATAATATAGAAAAAGTTGAATAATCTCATGTCAATTTCCATAGAACCTAATTTCTTTTTTTTTTTTTTTTTAATGTGGCTGTGAATTAACAAAGTAGAATTGTATTTTTCTTTCCAATCAGACTATTGTACGTATCCCTGTATACCGTAACTAGTATGTATATAGTCTTTTAATGCCTAAATCTTCTGAATTTTCATCAATATCAAAAAATCCATAATTTACATTACATTTGAATATTCTTATTAAAAGTATATTACTGTACACTAGAAAGTGGCCAAGAGATTTTTGTTCCATTCCATCGACGATCATAAAAGTAGTATCACGAACGCCTTATTTGTATTCATACCAGTTGCTTAATCACTACGTTGCATTTGAAGAAACACGCTACAGAAACAGATAGCATGGAAGCATTTTATACTTCTAACGTCTTTATTTTTTTCGTTTCTTATTACTCTTATTATTGATGTTATTAATCTTATGAAAGAGCTTTTTACATTAGTATAAATTAATAACGTTAATGATACTTATACATCCTACAATTGAACCTTTTACCTTTTTAACGTTTATGAGCAATTTCTGCTATTAAAGTTTGATCCCAACAGCTCGTTTTCGCTTAGTAGGAAAATATCGTATAACCAATTATGCAAAGTGTCTTATACGAAACTTTATTGTCCTGTCTCATGGCAAAGAGATTCTAAAACATTTTCATAGTTTTTCCAATTAATAACATTGTAAGAGACTCTTAACTTAAGATAAGAATAAAACGAGGATTTGTAGTAAATAAAAATACGAATTAACATACTGCAAATGAATTACTGCACACTTAAAGGAGAGTTGTACAGTAGCGGCTAAAGCTGGTTTTCGCCTTATCGTTAGTTAACTGCACTATAAAGGAAAAAAAAAACATTCCAAAATTTCCTTATTATTATTTCTGTATTACCAGAATTCTAAGACATTTAATGTTTGACGTTCTAATTTGTTTTAGCTGACTTTTTACTTTCCAGGTAATTAAATAATTTTGTCATATTATGTACAATATTTTTAGACTACCAGGTATACATAAATTCCTCGGTATTTTGCTGTTTACTTTACGCGTCAAACCTGAGACCTTCCCCAATGACCAGTACTTTCTAATCGCCCATAGCGGCCATATTTTATTAGATCTTTTCGTATAACCAAAGTCTCTCCGAGAAAGGAAGCAAGCTCGAAAGAGAAAAGAATAGCTCGCCAAAGAGGAAACTAAACTTGGATGAATAAGTCGCTGAGTGCACCGTTTGCAAGAAATCATTCCACGGAGATTGAACGCAGTGCGTCAGATTTATAGGTTATGTTTACATAGAGCGGAAAGGCCAAGAAAGTGTCGATCGTTTTACTTGCGATATTCGCAGACGCGCTTAAAAATAAATTCTCTTCTGCTTAAATGTTTTTCACCAATTTACACGTAGCAATTAATACTTAGATCTTAAAATCTACTAACTAAACAGTTCGCCAACAATTTTTCGTTCGCTGCAAATTACAAGCTTCTTGATCTTTTTCATTTATGATTAATCTTAAGGATAAAATTTGAAGGAAACCATATTTGTCCCCCTTTATCGAACATCGTTTGCACCGCAAATTACTTTCTTTCGAATTTGATCCTTGTCAAGACTAGGTACAGTATAGTACAGTATAGTGATTACAGCACAGAAGCTTAGCCCGCCACTGTACGTCTCTGCCCATCGCATTTAAACGTTTATATATTTTACTTATACGCTCGAAACGAGCGTTATAAATGGCAGTATGAGATCTATTTAAAGTTGCCTGAATCAATGCTACGTATCTATAGAAAAGGAAAGGGGCTATTATTTCCTCGTTCGAAGTGGCTAGCAGCGAATTTACATCTGCACGAAGAAAGCTGTCGAGCTTCAAAAGATCAAAGATTTTACTATCATTGATAGCAAATTCTCGTATATGTAAATAATTCGTTGTACGTTACGTATTTACTTGAGACACTTTGCATGTTGAACGTTTTCTACTATTACGATATTGCATATCGAATATGGCAACTAATATAGCGATGTAAAACGATCGCTTTCGTGCTTAGCGATAGACTAATAGCTAAAGGTTTCCGAAAACAATTTAGGAAGTCAGGGAACAAGGATAAAAAAAAAAATAGAATGTCATAAAAATTTAGTTTAACGAACTTGTTGGATATTTATTATGTTTCATTTACTATCATGAAAATTAAAACTTAAAAAAAAAAAAAAATTGGATGCATATTTAAATAAATTTTTAATATACAGAGGGTAAGGTTATTCGTCGATAATTATTAAAATTAGTCCTGTTGTATTCTTCGAGTCATTTTCGTTTCGATAGTATTTTTCTAATTTGTTAACAAACTTCTTACATTCGTAGTAGTGTAATTTTTCATTTCAATTCTTTGGCAAAGATTTTTTTAAAACGATCGCATGAATCAAATGTAAGAATTTAAGGACTGTTGCAGAGTTAATAATAATAATTTTAATAATGTTTATTTATAATAATATTTTTACATAGATTTTTGTCTTTTTATTCAACTCTGTTGTTTTCTTCCCTTGTTTCTTCAGAGGTCGAAAATGACAATTTGGCTTTAAAAAATGATTAATACTCCAAACGTTTATTACATATTCGGAACATTGTTAAATTCGTAAAAATGTTCTTTATCAGAAGTAAAATATGAAAATTCAATCGAATGAAAAGTAGGACCAAAAGTGACGCAATTGTAATTTTGAAAAATGATTATATTTATTCAATTGAATTACGATAAATGAGAATGAAATATTTATATTTGCAAATGAATAATCGAATACACGAAGATTAAATTCAATCAAAAGTAGAAAGAGAAACGACACGATTATAAATTCCAAAAATCGTAATATTTGCTCAACTAAATTACAGTAAATGCGAATGAAACATTTATGCTTACAAATAAATAAATAAATATACGAAAATTCAATCTAATCAAAAGAGTAATTTCAGACATTCACAATACGTTTTATTTGGTCGAATTACAACGCATGAAAATATATAATATTTATGTTTATAGGCAAACTAATTAATAAAAATCCAAAAGTAACAAGTAAAATTATTTACAAATTATTTCGAGTCAATTAAAAATGAATTGAACGAATTACGAATCAATCAAAAACTTTTCTGATGGCACACAGTTTAAACTATTCGTTCCTTAGATCACTCGAAAATTTAATTTATCGACACTGTGTTCGAAAAATGAATTGAACATAACAGATCTTCTTTACCGATACATACGATTTGTTTATTATGGATTTCTACGGTTCACTGAAATGCTGAAACTTGCAAACTCAGTCAGATTTTATCAATGAAATACGATCTCAAATTTCTCTCAGGGACAAGTAGTCTGTAATTAAGGGATAGACCACATTGTGGTTAGGATCGATCGTAGCATTACATTGGGCTTTGACCAAAGATGCTGCGATCGTCTCCGATCACAGTTTTAAACTTTAACTAGAAATTTTCACCGACAACCTGCGTGAAACCGAGAAGTAACGGTTATCGTTTCGTTCAAAGTCGCTAGATTAATAGTTGAGGAAGAAAAAAAAAATAGAAAACAGCACATGCGCCCGGTATATTACCTAGAATTTTAAAAGGTTAAGGAAACGAAATTTTACAACGTCGATAAGTTAGTTTGTTTGCAGAATACTGATATGGCTGCGTGGCATTGACAGTGGCACAGCTAAAAATATTTCAATCTTGTTTCTATTGAATAGAAGATCTACACTGTGGTTCTATTTTTACCATGCAAAACGGTATATTTATAATTCCATTAGTTTCGCATCAAACGAAGGAATTACCACTTATACCGCTATCAATCTTAACCGCTGTCTTGCGTTAAATCAGTCTTATGAGGTTGTCGAAATGAATCACGAAGACTTCTTCGTAAATTTAAAAAAAATCTCTCTTCTAAAATTTACATTTCTTCAATCGCGCTACTATCGACACCACGCGACGATATGTGTATTATAATCGTAATTATTTATTACATCATGTATTAATGGCTAAAACATGTATTAAAATAGTCAACTTCTTGCTTTCGTTCCTTCTTATCAGATTGCAGATCTTTATGCAGATTTATATCTTTGCCAGCTGTCCGCCGCAGCTTCGCTAGCGCAGTATTTGTTTCTCTAGTGATTTATGTTTATCAACCTCTGTGTGAACACGCTCGAGCACGTGATGGTTTATTTTTAATGAGCTGAGTTTGTTCGTCGACGGCAAATTTACAGCTTTAGCCGATATGGAGATATGGTTATCACTGGAGAAAAAAACCTACCCGTTTTTCACTCCTACGTGAGTTAGGAGATATATCCAGGATGAACAATATATATGTCTAGGGCAGAGTACTGCAGTACCGACTGTTATACAATATCGACTAAAATTATTTCTGACATTTTTCACAAGATATTAGCACTTTATTTGAACGAACAGATGGATATAACAATTCTATACAACATGTTTCGTAGCTCTAACGCTTATTACATCGTTTTCGCTGTTTTGACACGTTACGCGTATAAGTTGATATTCCCAGTGTTAGAAGTTATTTTCTAAAGCTGATATTTTATTGTCCAGGTAAGTAAATGTTGTTTTTCCACTGTGTATACTATATGTAGTCTAACAGAGTGTAATTATCAGCCATAAAATAGTTCTGCAATCTTATTTGTGTATTATATATTAGGTCGTCCCAAAAGTGTCTTTCGCTATCTGCACGCAGCTGCTTTATCTGGTAATGTTTATTCAAACGTGAAAGTTAATGTTATCGTCTTTATTTTCAATCGTCCTTTGGCTATCGTTTTGCATTCAAACAAAAAATGTGAGTCTTTTATTTCCTTATAAAACGAACGAGACTTTTGGCCCAACCTAATACGTTACAATCAAAAACATTTCCACGTGTTTGTAGTCAAATACCAAGCGTTTAACTATCGTCAATACCGACCGATCAGATGTCGCTCAGTACGAACCACATTCTTTTTATCCGAAAGTTCACTCTATTGACAGATGAAATTAAATTAGAAGATATTCGTTTTTTCTTTCTTGTACCGTTACAGGCAGAAAAATATCTAAAATTCCAAAGGAGAAAAAAGAAAAATGGCCAGAGCGGAGTGTGGATGTGGCTTTGAAGCTAATCTTCAGAGATAAAATGATCTAGAGCAGGCTACTAAGGCTTTCAGTATTCCGAAAATGACGAACGCTGACTGATCACATGTCCAGTGCACACATCACAAAAATATTACTTATTTTCCTTGTGACATACAATGTGTCCGATTTATCTTGAATCACACAGATATATCGAGAAACATAAATGACACAAAAAGATTGCGTGATATCGACAAGAATGTACTATGTTCTTGCGTACTTGACCTTGCGGTGACGTCGAATCCTCCTGCGAAGGTCACGTTAAAATTTTAAATGGATACCTTCGTTTCTTATTACATATTTTTACGTTCGACGTTCGCATATTTTCAGAACACTACAAACTCGTGTCTTTTGCATTACTCGCTACCGAAATATGAACTTTAAGATTCGATCTATTCGCCGATCTTAGCGCCACTCAATGCACATTACAGGGACACGTAAAGGCGCTTTTCATAACGCTGCTATTGAAATGGCGTTGCCGAAACACAAGGTCGCAGTTTTCTAATGTTTCCAAAACAATCAGTCAGTTTCGAGCAATCGTTTTTAGGTTAGGCGATTGCTCGTATTGCTCCGTTGGATTAGTTTTTTAAGTTGATAGCGAATAGTGCAAAAGATACAACTTTGCAGTGTTTTGAAAACGACCGAATGTCAGCAACAAGAATATATTGTAATACCAGGCGGAGGTGTTCACCTAAAAATTGTAACATGGCTTTCACAGGTCACCCCAAGGTTAAATACACAAAAGTACAGTACGTGCTCCCCCATGCTATGGATTTTCTGTCCGAAACATTTTTTCGTACGATACATGTCCTTCCAGATATTTGTGCGTTTCGAAATAAGCCAGACACACTGTATGTAAGAATATAATTTGAATAAAAGCGTGTATTCTAACCTCTAAATGTCAGTTTTTTAACGTTATTAATCATTTAGGCTGGAACATCTACTAATGAAATAATCGGTACTGGACGATAATTCTTCGTTTCCCACAAATTACAACATTTCCATTATCATCGAATTTCACAAAATTAATTTCTTTTCTTCCACCAAGCTCTATTTGTACAGCAAACTCATTTTTTAAATTTTGACTCTTACTCACTCTAGCCTAAGGCGTAACAAATAACTTAGAGATTGTTCGGTACTACACGACTCTCCCCTAGCTGACTGATTTTCAGTGTTATTGACAAAAAGTTATCAGTGAAACATAATTTTGTACGAACATCATCCAAAGGGACAGGCGTGTTCGTTGAACATACTTCTATCCTGTTATGACATACCGAATATCCTTCTTGAACAAATTGTAAAGACTCTAGAATACTGAAAAAAAAGATACACATACAAGGTGAACATTTTATAATTGTCAATTATGTTTAACCAGAATAAAAAAGTCAACACTCTTTTCAATACAAGACATTTAATAATACCTAGGAATTACGTATGGAACGCAACATGAGAAAGATGTCCGCTTCCAGACGCTGTACGAAGTCGATCAAGTACGACAAATACGATCAATCGTATTTTCCATTGCATCTCACGTTTTGAAAGCTATGTTCGCTATTGTTTCTCGAAAAACGTCTGCTAGCTGCTCCATTGTATTTGGTATATTGGCATACACTTTATTTCTAAAGAAATCTGATAAGAAGATGTCTAGCGCACTATCAGATGATATTGTCATAGTCATCGTTATCGACTTTACTTGGATAAAGTGTTCAAACAATTTTCTATTTTTCAATTCATATTCATAGAACAATTGCCAATATCGCTTCGTTCCAGAATGGCGGGACTTTTAAATGACTCAGTTGCGCGTATATCGTTCACCCTGTATGTATTTCGAAAAACGCTCAAAGACGTGTTTGTTTATTTTTAACGAGAGGTTGATACGTCGAAATTCGTGTTCCCGACTGAAACAATGCGTGAAATATAGATATCACTTGAACAGAAAAAAATGTTATCTCCTTCTAGCCTTTAAGGTTTCGTATTTCCGAAAATACTATGCCTACGTCATAAAAGGGATATACTGTTCAAGTTTCACGTTTCTAGGTACAGGAGTTTAGCGTTGGCGTTAATGAGCGTGTCAGTCACTTTTTCCTTTTACGTGCGAGATTATAGATAAACAAAACTGACGAAGCAGAATTTAAACAGAAATTTGGTTATCATATTAAAAACTGTAACTCTATCTATCTCGGATGCTTCATGTAATTTTGCATATTATATGCATTCTGTATAGTTTTGTGTCTTCGTATTTCGCATAAATGCATAAAAATCCGCAGCCTACTAATAAGGGACGAAAATGTGAGATATTTAAAAATTTATCATAGCCATTAAAATGTATATCATAGTCACTTTCAATTTAGCCGATTCAGCCAACATTTAAATCGATATATGTGCTGTTGAATTTACTTGATTCGATCAACGAAAAATATTTTTATATTTCCCAATAGGAAATACAACAAACACTACTCTCTACTTTGTTCGATTGACGGAAATGGCAGAAAATCATGACATTTTGAAGGAACTAAATTTCTGGATTTATAGCGTGGTAATAAAACTTCTGCCTTGCCTCGTCCTAACGGTCGTCAGCTTAAAGCTTCTGCAAGTTCTATTGGAAGCCAAACGAAGGAGGCGAAAGTTAACCAATATTCAAGAACAACAGCTGGAAAAAAAGAAAAGTTGCCGAAGAGGGGACAAAGAGCGACAAACAGATAGAACTACGATGATGTTGCTAGCAGTCTTGCTGCTTTTTCTACTCACAGAATTGCCACAGGGAATACTCGGACTTTTCAGCGTGCTTCTCGGTCCAGGATTCTTCTCCACTTGCTACTTGATGTTAGGTCAGTATGCCAAAACTTGTGGAATATTTATTTTCTATCGCTCTAAATAAAAGATCGACAGAAAGTCTAGCTGGAAGTTGAATCCTCTGACTGTACAATCGTGGATACACATTTTGAAATTTAACTCTACTAGCTTTATTTTCTAGTTTCACTATCAAATTTAGCTTTATTTTTTAGTCAAATTTGCAGAGAATTTTACATTTATTTATTTTGGAGATTTTCACATGTCACAGCAACAAAGCTTTGTATTGCCAGAATGAGAAACAATTTAGCCAGGAAAGTACTTGCGTATTGAATGTTAAAATATTCGATAAAGAGGATGTAATTTCCATATTGTAACGATGATAATTTCTCATTAAATTAATTGTTTATCTCTAGTAGCTGTGTAAGTATATATGAATGCAGATATTGATTGCACATCTGGCAAACTAAATATCCAATATAACTTTAGTAACTATCAATCTCTCAACGACCAGTATGCTCTATTTTACCTGCAATTTTACGATCTAATTACAAATTCAGATACGATTAATTATAAAATATCGCATGTAACATTATATAGCAAATTCCAATGTAATTTAAGTTCATATCGGTAAACGTCCTTACCGACAGTTGGCAATTCCAGATGATCTGCATGATGAGAGCACAGAACAAAAGAAAGTCCTTAATCGTCAGCAATTTTATTTATTTTATTCATTCAAAAACTGCTGAAGATGATGTGCATGCTTTTGCATAAATAATTGTGCTCTTTTAATTAAATTTCTATAGACTGACGATCCGATGATCTTCGTCATTGTCTCCAAGAGCAAACACTCTTCACTGAATTGAGACTTGTCTGAGAGCACGTGTATCAAAGAGATATTCAAACTTGATTTTCTAAAAAAAAAAAAACGAAACGGAATCATCAGTTGTACTACCAGTTACCAGACACCCTGTATAATCTTAAGAATTTCTTTTTCGTGTTAAATTAAATCTTCCTCGTCACTGTATAACGACTATACGAGTGGAAATATTCAGAACTTTGAATGGCACGTATATACTGCATAGAAACTGCAAATTTGGCAACGTCGCGATAGAGTTGTTTATATCTAAATCTTATCAAAGAAAAATGAGAAAACATATATTGACAATCAGAATACCATAGAATGTTAGTTAGATGAAATTGTTTTTGAAAATTCCTTCGTTTGCGTCGCTGCAAGCCTTGAGACGTTCCACTGATCTATAGAGGCACGCACCGTACTTTGATCAATTTGCTTCCATGCCTTCATCAAATGACGCTTTAGCGACTCCACCGATTTGTACGGCTAAAAGCAAACCACTGCCTCGAGAATCCCTCGAATGGTACACTCCAGGGAATTCATGTCTGGCGAGTAGATAGATAGATTATAAATTATCTTTGATTTGTTGAAAAAAGTTCCTAGTTTATTATTAAAATGTGACAAGATTCATTGATAGGTATTTTATAATAAAACAATTTTTTTTGACATTATGATATTTTATTGCCACTTCTTAACACTTTACCTATCGATAGCCTATTAGTCGGCTTTTTGTCACCGACGCTTACCGATCGATAGCCTATTAATCGACTTTTTATCGCCAACAATCTTTCTCATTATTTGAGCAGTAATTTGTTATTTAGTACTAAGGTACCTTGCTCAGTTGCGTCAGTTACGTTGTTTTGTAAGCTCCCACAGTTTTATACCAATTTGAAAAACTTATCATTCGCGATGAACGAAAAGAATAGTATTGGAGAGTCTAAACCGAAACAGAGCCGGCGCCAGACAGAATCTGCGCCTAAGCTGCCGGTCGGACGTGCGTATGCTGTTGAACCGCTAGCGGTCAGTAAAGTGTTAAAATTGATTAAATCCATAGTCAATTTACACCATACTGTCCACCATAAGTCTACCAACCATCATGATGGTTGACGAACATGGAAAGTGTTAAAAAAACATTAAAATATCTTAATTGCTATCACATTAAGTAAACTATAGTCATTCAATCATAAGATTCAGTTATAAGTTAACCAGTTATAATTGCGTTCGATGGGTATATATATATATATACTCGTCGTGTAAAATAAAAGATTACCTTTCACTATAAAAACTCGAAATTTTAGTAAAAAGTAATATAAATGATATTTAGTTTTATGATTCTTTTATACTTCCAGTAAAACTATTGTATATTTTATAAAAGAAAATTAATTTTTTTTATTATTCTCTTTGATTTCTATAAATTGATTATTTTCCCCAATACATCCCCATTTGTGTGTTTTCCTGCGTATACCGGCTATTCCCAGAATCGTTTCGTGTGATTTATTTTGTTATTTCTTGGCAGTTTCTAAGTTTTTAATAACAATACATTTTTCAACAATGAATTACTAATTTTTTATCGAATAAAAATATAATCCTTCCTCGTTTTGCTTTATTTACTTTATGAAATTTATAATAGCAGCATTTGCCTTGCGCTCGTTTTTATTTCCAATAAAATTTCATTTTAACTACGCACCTCGTGAAGGATTTTTGAAAGTAAACTCCGCAGTTAACAGGTTAATTCAAATGTACGATATGCAAAAGGTGTACAACAGTGAAACCAATGGATAAATTGGAGAAGTACAAAAAAGTATATGCTTTATCGATTATAATAACAAGTAATATTTTGCGCACATAATTTATTAAGAATGAAAAACTGAAATACAGACCTACCAGGTTCTATTACTACAAAGTACATGGAAATACAAGGCAATAATAGATGCACAACATTTTGTGTTTCATATTATTTTATTGAATTATGTATGATCCATTCTGTTCTATTAATACAAAATATATAATTCAATAAAATAATGTAAAACGAAATATATGGTGCATCTATTATTTACTTATAAAATCATTTTGAGGTTAGAAACAATCCATTTTGTAATAATACAACTAAATGGATCATACATAATTCAACAAAGTAATATAAAACAAAAAATGTTGTACACCTATTATGTCATATTATTTAAAAAAAAATTCTTTCAAAATTTTGACAACGTCAAAAAGGATGGTAAAGGAAATATAATTAATTAAATTATGCAATAATAATTATTATATATTTTTAAGGGATTATCTGAAGTAATATTTGAATACGTGTTCAAAGAGATAAACACAGTGAAATGAATCCTGGAAATTGTATTTTACTTCAAAAGCGTATGTACAATTAATACTATAATTTAATATACGTAGGCATAATTGAAAGAAATACGACCTTTCAAAATGTTGCATATATTCGATACGCCTTATGGTAGTAGTATTATGAAATTCTAGATTACTTTATTGTATTATCTACGATTTTAATTAATAAATGTTTTGAGAGCACACTGTATATCGTATTATATAAAAAAAGTAATTTGAAAGGACGTTCAGAAGAATTATAAAAAAGACATAATCAAATGAATTATGCAATAATTTTCAATTCGCAAAAGCTATTAGAAAACTATTTATACATACATATACATATATATACATACATACATACATATATATGTATATGTATGTATAAAAAGTTTATATATATATATATATATTATATATATATATATATATATATATATATAATATATATATATATAATACATATTTAAAATAGAATATTTTTTCTAATGTTGGAACAAAGCTGGACTTGAGCTACTTTGAGATGTTGGTAGTTTAGAAGAATTAGTTTACTATATGGCATGCAAAAATAATTTTGAGGAACTGCGATTGGTCGGAGTGGCGATAAAAATGGCGAAGATGACATTTCACAACATTTTGATCCTAACCTATAGAATGAAAATATAAGAAGTACGTTTCGCAGATTTATGTCTGTTATACATATACAGTTTATTACCGTAATAAATGTAAAGATTTTTCGATGAAATTTTCAAGATGCATGTGACTTACATAAATCTACAAAATGTACTTTTCAAGCTTTCGTTTCAGTCTCAGATAAAAAGGTTGTAAAAAGTCACTTTTACTGTGCCCTTCGCCGCTTCGACCAATCGCAATTTTTTTTTTTTTAATTTTTTACTAACTTCGAAAAAAACTCAAGTCGTTTGATGAAATCTTAAACAAAGTTATTCAGTTCTAGAGAGTGTGCGAATACTTTTTACTTTTTACACCCAGTATAGATACATGAGAAGTTATTTTTATGAAAGTGCTATACTATATATAGGTTAAAAATTATTTCTGTAAGGAAGATTTATTGACACTTCAACGAATGCAAAATAATTAAAATACACAAGTCATTTTAATTACCTGCATGGTAAGAAGAATTTAAGTTTTACACTAACAAATTAAACACATGTTAGAATGTTTCTCCTTAAATTAGTACAAAATTTATTTCTATAAATCAGATTAATTATTAGGTTGCCCCAAAAGTTACTTTCATTTGGATACACAACATTTTTTGTTGAATATTGTTTTATTGGATTATTTTATATAATTTTATTGTTCCAATAGAACAAACTGGATCATACATAATTCAATAAAATAGTATGAAACAAAAAGTATTGTGCATCTATTATATCCTTATAAAACAAAAGAAACATTTGGGCAATTTAATATTATTATTTATTATTAACCGAATAAAGACCATACAATATTATCAAATTATAATATTCAAAGAATAAATTTACGATATTCATTACCCTACATTTGTTTAATACTTTCTTAGTAATTAACTTCGTAATTAACTCAGATATTTTCTTGGCGATTACCTGGAATTTCTTAGTAATTAATTTTCTTATCAACATTATGTCTGATAGAAAAGCAAAATAATATATAGTCAAAGAGAAAAAGAGAATTTTTTACACAAAAATTGATTTTCTACCTCTATGAAAGAGAGTTATCGTCACTTTGACACAAAGGAGTATAGACCATTGTGTCAGCACTAACAGCGCTATGCAGTTAGGAAAAATTTAAAAGCGTGTGAAATATTCACTAGATAACCTTCAACAGAAAAACAAATGAAAGTGAAAAATTTTGGCAGCTTTACTAAAGGATTCACGATTATCGTTTATTGCTGAATTTTTATCAATAACGACATTTACAATATAAATAAATTTTCATTAATAATAACGTTCTTTTAAAATTAATAAAATACTGACTCATAATATATCAGTAACAACATGGATCGTTCATTTTAAAAGTCATGAAAGTCCATATTTTGATTATCTGAGAAAACGACAAACACATACTTTAACATGATCTTTTTATTTATAAACAATTTATAATTTAAATCTTGAAACATTTTTGTTTCAATCAACAATGAAATTTCGATTAAAAAATGGAATTGCATAATGATTTATTTTGAAAGTGGTGTAAGTCCATTTTCTGTAACCTGTAACCTGTCTAAACAGTGGAGACACGAACAATCAGAAACAAATGATATTGATAACGATATTCTGCTTCTATTAGTTTAATTGGATCAAAGTAGACCAAAACGAAAAACATAAATTTCAAGCAACTAAAATTTAATAAATTGTACGTGTTTTCAGATAAAACGGATACATTGTATAAAAAACGTGAAAAATATTTTTTGTAATATAAGATATATAATATATATAAGAATTTACTAATACTATAAGAAATATTAACAGAAGAATTTGTCAATTTTCAGGTGATGTTATAGATATGTTAACGCTTGTAAACTCAGCTATCAACTTCATACTATATTGCACGATGAGTAGACAATTCAGGAAAACGTTTAACGAACTTTTCTGCAAAAACTGTAAAATCCCCAGAAGCACTGCAAAACGGATTTGTATAGAAAATAATGGAAATACCGGCACAAACCACACAGTGACGCAAGTAACACAAGTATAGTTAAGAACGAGGTGGTGGACTCCTCTTTCTACGATGCTCTCGTCTACCAAACGAACATCTGATGATTGTGATTTTTAAATAAGTAAAATAATTTAACAATAAAATTAGTGTTTACTCGTTCCTTTGTGTTTCGCCAATATGGCCACAAGCAAATATAAATAGACACTAACGTCATATAAAGGACTCTATGCACATTAAAACATATTGTGACATGCATCGACAACTAGGTTTCCTGATACATCTTGCAATGTAGTTCGGTATCGGAAAATCGGTATCAGAAGTAGCTTTTATCGATGCAGAAATCAGAATCCTGCGTTAGTAGGTGAGCAAGATCCGGTTGAGGTGCAGGTTTCAACGTGTAGAGGGAGGCACCGATAACGAATATAAGGTACAGCAGACTCTCATCGTTTTATTTTGTTTTTCAATCTTTAGGCGTACTTTATCCAATAGATGTTAAAAAGCAGCATTATCCATACGCAAATAATTTCTGTAATCACTCAGTTCATTCGTTTTTAATTCTTTTAATAACGCGGAACTGGAAAATCTGTTTCTACCAATTAACCATGTTTTTGCCCATTACTTTTAAGCCTTAAATCATTATTTTTTTATTATGAACATACCCTCTATTATATTAATACTGATATTGCAATTGAAAAATAACCAAACATTTTGACATATGTGTTTTGGCGTTGGTGTCACACCATAAACTAAGAACAATCGGTAATGTGGAGATAAATCGAAACCGATGCAGATTTCTTGAAATCTAAGTGTCGATGCGTGTCGCGGCATGTTTGAAAGTATGTAGGGTCTTAATAGTTAGTTTTTACATACGAAATGTCTTTTCCACAAAACTGTGCCAGCATATTGTACGAGAGAAAACTAAAGGTAAGAGAAAAATATCATACAATAATACAATATAATAATACTTTACAAAAATGTTATTTCAGAAATACAAAATAATGATAATAATTAAATGAGAATTATCTTTAATCATAGATAAACCGAGGAGAATTAATTCATTGGCTTTCAAAATCACCAGACATCATGTCACTGGATTTTTAATTGTGGACAACATTAAAACAAAAGGTTTACCAGATATGAGAAATTAATATCGAAGAATTTGTTCTACAATTTACCGAAATTGAAAGAAATCAATTTGCAATGTAATAATTTAAATTTTTTAAGGCTGTTAATCCAATAATTATAAGGACAGATGACGCTTTGAAAGGAACTAATGTAGGTAAATAGCGCCAATCTGTTATTATACTGAATCGAACGAGAATCAGTCCGTTGTTATTCCGCACTTTCGTTGTAATTTTTTACTAAAGCATTTTTGAACCTACGTTTATGATATTTTTCCCTCATTTTCCATCGTAGAATATTGTTAACAGAAGAATTACAAAATATACCACAAGGTATATACTTCCGTTTATATGAAGCAAGAAGTGTCTCTTTTCGTACGTAATTTTTTTTTGATTGATTTTTGCATTCGAAATTTTCTTTTATTTCCGATTAGATTAATCTAGTTCTCCTTAAACCGTTGCTGAGATCAACCCAACCGTACGAATTTAGGAAATACATTAAAGCAATTTTGTTTTATTCAAAAAGTGCTATTTTCAAATAAAACAAATATGCCAGCATCGTCTTGCAGAAGGAATTAGAATGAACTATCTATGAATATCCTAGTGAACTAGGATATACATCGTGTATATTATTAGTAGGATTTAATATTGACAATGTTCTTTATTTATTCTTACGAGAAGTTACATATATTTTAAACTTTACCTTGTGAGAAAGCGATTTCTATCAGATATTGTCTGCTACATTAATAGATGGCGCTGAAAATATAATTCCCTGATATAATTTAATTACAATTGAAACTTTTATGAATTTAGGAATATTTGACTGAAAAAGACTACTGCCAAAATGAAGCTGACGAATATTCTTATTACACACGCATAATGCAGTAATATTTCATCAAAGAAACGTAAAAAGATAAACACCTACTCGGTATTCCTAAATTCATCAAAATTTACTTATGCGTTATTTAATTCCCTTGAGTATTTCAATAAATATTGCTGTGATTTCAACGAAAAATTTGTACATTAAGAAATTAAAATAATATGAAATACGAATTTCATGTTAGAGACACATTTATTTATTAAAGCTAATATATGTTAATCATGAATTGTAATGTAAATGCTTTCTATTGCTATTAATAACATAACAGTAATGATATAATGTGATCATGATATTTCTTAGTTCTAAACAACTGTACAAATTGTAAATATCAATATTTTTACGGAGACGTATACGTATATGTATAGATAAATATCCGTAATTTATAGCAACGACTATAACAATATAAATATACATAATATGAAATATAAATTGTACGTAGTATATCACGTTGTATGCATCTTTCATTGTATAATTCTACTTCTTGAAGCATATCTTATCTATTAATTCTCTTCCTACTGTTGAATGGTCAAAATTAACAATTTAAATTTTGGAGGTAATTCTATTGCCGAGTTTGAGCACCCCCTGTGGTCGATTCGTAGAACTAATAATGCCAATGGCGGAGCTAGCTCGTTTGGGACGCTAAAACATATTTGCCGAAACGGAATCTCTGCACAAATTCTATTACAAATGTAGAATAAGTGAAGTTAAGTAGTGATATCCTTCCAAATTCGTAGTTTGATTAGTGAAAAACGTTTCAGAGTTCCCTTAAAATTGATATTTATACTGTGCAACTGTAACTGTATATACACGAAGGAGGACGCTTCGAGAACGAATGTACAAGGTACGTTCACCTTTATCCTTTTAAATGTTTATTTTTATACAAATTTCTAATTTCTCGATAGTTACTTCTCTTTCCAGAAGTAGATTACTTAAAATAGCATAAATTCATTTGATCGAAAATTCTAAATAGGGAGAATATTCGTAAAGGAATGGCGTAATACTTGAATTATATTTTTTCGATTGATATTTCTTTAAACTAATTAAAATACAAGTTCCAAAATGACATTGATTTTATATGAATAATATGATCTTATATAATATATTGTGTTGTAATTGTTAAAAATCTTCTCACTGCTTATTACTTTATTACTATTATTTTATTGTACAGAACACAGAAATTTATATACTTGGTGAATATATTGCTAATGTCATTAGAAGTTTTACAAATAGATACATATGCATATTTTGTAATTTAAGAAATAACCCCTCGCAATCTTTTCCCATATTAATTCTATGTTTGAGTGTGTAAGACTTTTAACGATATTATCATTACGTTTAGTATCACGAATGTTTAAACTGTCAATCGTATATTTAAGAATTACACGTGGAAGTTTTCCAATTTCTCTATCTATCTCTATCCTTTCTAAGATATTGTATTAGTACAACGCATATTATTAGCACTATATTATAATAATCATTGTTAAAAAAGTAAAAAGATATTTACCATAAAATTCGTAAATTGTTTACTACTGTTTGTTCACCGTATAAATCATCTCCTTTATCTTAATTATCTATTTAATGATACTTGCAAGATCTGATAGGGAACCTAATCTAAAGTGCACAGATAAATCAGTAGCATTCAGTAGCAATCATCACTAGTAATTTATCTTTACAATAGAAGATGTTAAACAACATATGAATTGGAGAGAAATATCAGAGAGATAGTGCTACTTGTTTACATCCAAAAATATTAAGAAATTGCTATTTTACTTACAATTAATAATTTTTAAATTAATATATTGTAACTTTAAAACTCTTTTAATATATAATATAATTATAATTTCCCGTAAAATACATTACATTTTGTGCACGGGAAATCATTTAGGAGAAATACTGGTAATTACATTAATTTTATTTCAAGTTTTCGTCATGCTGAAAAGTACACAAAATAAGCGTTCTGTTTGATCTGTGATGTTTTTCGCTTTCAACTGCAAATATTTACGAAACAACATTTTCTAAGAAAAAGTCTTTACGCCAAATCTCCTCATTTCTAATTTAGCACATTTTCGTTTTATATTTACAGAATGTAAACTTAGTAGTGGCGTGTTCTCTTTATAGAAGATTATGAGCTTACAAAATTAAAATTTACGAGCTTGAAAATGTTTCCTTGAGGGCGTAATACTCCGCAATAATGTACATCTTATTTCATATAACATATATTCCATTGTGCTTTACATTGTGAAATAATCTTTTAAGCAAAAATTGAAGTTGATCCTATAAATATTAAACTCATGTTAATTTTCTATTTTTAAATTTATCCTTTACTTATTTTTTATTTTATTTACATTTTAAAATTTATTCCTTAACTTACTTAACTTCTTTTTTAATATATCATTATTTAGAAGGTTGATCATAATTTTAATACTATGACAATATGATAAAAATTATTTAATAGACGATATTATACACAAAATTGTTGTAACAATGACATACAGTTTAACATTAGGATGAAAATAAAAATTATGTTTAAATTTTCATAACTTTTGTTATATCTTTTCACGTAAGATCTTTGTACAAATAGATGTCAGTAATCAACTTTGTTAGTCCTTTATAACTGTACATTGGAAGTAACATACTCATCCACTTATCTATTTCTTTCATCTACCATATTATCTCATATTTCTATTAGTGGTTGGGTCTTTTTATTTATAGTATCTGCAACCTTGGGCCCACCTCAACCTTTTTTAGTGTTCTAGGCTTTCAAAAAATTCTATACAAACTTAATATAATTTACTAACGTCTCTACTTCAGTATCTGTTAGAAATTTTAGCTAATTGTTAAGGAGAGAATTTTATTTTTAATTAATAGCAATAAAAAATGGGGGCGTATATGCAGAAGTGATGTTTGGTGCTCGGTTAATTTTTATTTAGGATAATTGCAGTTAATATGGAACCCTGCAATATCCCGGAAGTAACTAACAAAATCAGTTGGCAACAATGTAAAGTATTTCGTAAAAAGCAAAAGACAAGCATATTCACGTTTCAGCTTTACTTGGAAATCTGTCGTTGAATGTTGTTGACTGTTGTGTTTGAATGCGCATAAAAGATTTTGACAGACGAGTCAAACAGTGAAATTTTTTAGCAAGTTAAACAATACTACCCTTCCACAACTTATTATTATACACGCTTGTTCCTAAGTATTCAGAAGAAATTTACCGTTAAATTTAGTTTTTTCTTTCAAGCAAATAACAGGAAATTTCAAACAAGTTGGCTATATGTGCATTCGATGCTTTAGTTATTAGGTTGGTACTGAAATAGCCCTAAAAGGATTTGCCTGTGCGGCTCTTTATTTTCGAGAAAGTAATAAGTTTTTTTTACATCTTACTTTATATATTTTTGGATATTGATATTATCCTCTTTTTTAATATTAAATACTTATGATTTATTTGGATAAATTTTTGATCATTTTTATTTATTATAGTACTCCTGCATAGTTCTACTATTTTGTGGGTGGAAATTGAAATAAAAACATTTAAAAGAAGAAACAGCTACACCAAGAATTACTTTAGAAGATTAATCTGTCGAAATCAAATGCACTCAAATTCCTTTGGAATTGTTTTATCATCAACCTGAAGCATTGAATGCACATACAATCAACTCATTCGAGATTTCGCAGTGCTTGCCATCTCCTTGTTAATGTAATTACTATTTGTCTGTCGAAATACGTATGTATTCAATATGCAACACGTTGAGTGTGCTTAATATGGAACATGTCAATGAAACTGCTACTGATGATGATGATGATGGTGATACAGAGCTATATTTATTTTGCGGCGGCAATTACATGAGAGACAACAATAGCGAAAAATGTATGCAATGTATTCGCTGTTTTCATTGACATCGCGAAGATGTGCTTCAGACGCGTCATTCACGTGCTCAACGTGTACGAGACAAAGGAAATTAGTATAATATATGTTAGAAAAATAGAAGTATCGATTTTTCTTTTTTATTTAAACGAATATTAATTTTCCATAGTAAAAGTAAAATTCTTTGAGATATCTTTACAAATTTTCTAGATATTCCATATGAGTCATCCACCTGCACATGAAAATGGGTCATTTTCGACCAGTAATTTCAAGCAATTTGTCATCTTCCCACATTTTTATTTAAATTTTTCTCTGCTTAAAAAAATTAAGGTAACATGTGAATACTATTGGATAATATTCTAGAAAGTTGAAGTAGCGTTCAAAAATGTTGGCAGAGTTTTTTAAGACACAAAAACATGAAAAAGTCTGCATGGGCATAAACGACTCAGCATTTAACTTTCTTTACCATGACCTCAAGACACTCAAGCTTTGAACACAGTTAACTAGTGACATACGAATATCTATTAATAGGGATCGATAGGGTTATGGAACTTTTTAATAGGTTCTATTTCAAACACGTACCGTGGAACTTTTTTTAGAAAACGTCCTCGCGTGATGAGTTCCGATAAGAAAGAAAAGTTTTACTTCGGGTAGAACTTATGAAATATAAAAATAAAAATGTTTCTATAACAGGAACAAGTATTTTGTACATCAACATTAAAAAAGCTTTATTACAAATACTGAATACTGTTGGGTGAATAGTATTAGAATTGCAATAATACTAAAGAATTATTACAGTTGAATTTATATTCTGAATACGTTATTTATTTATGTAATATTTATGTATGTAGATGATTCACAGTTCAAAGTTTCTTTGTGTTTCTATTTGAAATGTACATTTAGGAAGAACGTTATCTATACATTATACTATAGAATTTGTATGTATTACAATTTATTTAAACTATGCAAAATTTTATTTAAGTATTATTTTTGACAAACTCTTTTTCTCTTAAATACTGCATATAAAACTATTAATCACTTATATTGTGATTTTCATATGTTTTATTCAATAAACATGTCAATAATATGATATTATATTGTTAAGTAAAATTAAATAAAAATAGTACTAATAGGTTGGTACTTTTAGTCAGCTTATGGAAACTTTTTTAATACACGTTTCAAAATAACTCGTTTTTATGGAAGTTTTATTACACAGGCTCTAAAATACCTGTTCCACGAGAACATTTTTTAAAGAAATTCCCAAGGGTAACATTTCTTTCCATAAAAATTCCACAAAACAGATATTTTTTTAAACGAAACACCTAAGTTCGAAGAGAATATTTTTGAAAACGGAAGGCATCTGTTTATTTCAATCCCTGTCTACTAATTTCGCCGTATGTTAACGTCAGTTTGATTGACGAAAGCATGTTGCTCTTCTTGGGAAGATTTTAAAATCAGGTGTTCCATGTTATGAGCAGTTACTACTTCTTTATATTTTTTTATATTTATTTATTACTTACAGTAATACCATAATTTATCAATTTTTAGATGGCAACGAAGAACTATAATTATTTAGAATTTCTTCTCTGAGAAAGGTAATAATTAGATTGCGGACTTTTTTACAACTGTGAGAAATTCAAAGAAATACAGAATGCACATGATATACAGAAACATATAAAATACCCAAAATTACAACAACCATTTAAATAGGTCTTTGTTATTGTATCCCTAAAAATACAAATTTGCATTAAAATTACATGAAAATCTGCAATCTAGTCATAGCGTATAATTTGGTGAACATTTTCGATTTTTTCAAACACTAAAATATTAAAAACAATGATTTGAATAGATCCTACTTTTTTAATTGTATCCATGAAAATATAAATTTTCATAAAAATCCACAGTATAGTAATAGCGTACAGTTTGGTGAGCATTTTCGATTTTTCAAACTTTCTTACTTTTGAACTAAATCTGAACCTAACCTCAATCTAGGAAAATAAGAATCTAAAACATATTTAAAGCCATAAGTTAAGAGATGTACAATTATGATACAGAAATTGAAAAGCTACTGAGCACTAGCCATGAGCTAGATACTAACAGCGACCCAAATGATTACTAAGTTTCATTCTTGTTATTCAATCTTTGTTATTTTTGACTGATTGAATTTATTACCAATAAACATTAGACTAAACTTTTTCCGTGACTGTTTTCTATTTACTTTCTGTCACTTAATTTTCGTTTATAATATTTTTATAAATTTCATTATTTTTATAGTTACTTTTAGGTTAGGTTTAACCTTAATAACCCTTTTCAACACATTACAGTTTGAAAGAAATCAAAGACACTCGACAAATTATATATACTATTTACCTCTTTCTGACAAAAAATTCGAAATAGCTAGTCATAGTTCTTCGTTGTCATCTAAAAGTTGATAAACGTCGGTTTGGTATCGTTATTACCCTGAGAGGCATGTACATAAAATTCTAGTCGTAAAGTGTTAACAAGCGTGATAATCGAACGTGACACGAGTGTGTAGTGTAAACACGATAAAAAAAGAAAAAGAAAAGAAAAAAGAGGGGAGGGAAAGATATGTAAAACAGTATTAGCGTCGCGTGAAGTATATTTCGGACAATCGCTGACTCGACCTTAATCGGAAGGCGCGCCCTTGGACAGCCGATTCGAGGAAAGGTCGATTCGAGAGAACCGAGTGTAATCGCCATAAAGAAGTTTGTTTGTTTGCGATAAGATGCCTGGCTCTACCACAAGGTAACAGACACGATAACAGCCACTATGAGGCCCATATACGCGACCAGTTGAAATGGGAGCATAGCGTGTCTCTCGATTTCTCCGTTCGAAACGTTCCTGGAATCCTCTCTGAAATAGTCCTCGATCCACCTCGATGAACGGCCAGCTCGTTTCTAGTAACCTTTATCATTCTAGCCCGTACTGCTATTCCTACGCTTTGCTAGGCTTTCTAATTTGATTGCGCCGGGTAACGCGCCGCGTATTATAAAATCATTTACGTTCCTGTGAAACTACGGTTTAATCGTAACAAATTACATCGACACGCTCCGCGGAAACTGAAACGCGCGGACACGTGAGATTTTCGTCCGTGGGATACAGATTAGACAGTAGTTCGATACTTTCGTAATTCAACGTTCGAGTAGAAATTACGATCGTGCTCAAGTCTCGTATCGTTTCAAGGAAATCGTTCCAATGGATCTATCGCTGCTTCAATTATTGCCAGTGCATTGTTGCAGAGGCGTACTTATTGTTAGCGATAATTGGTACTCCATAATGCCATAATACGGATATGTTATTTATTTCGCCGTTGTTCTGTTATTGAAACGAAGCAGGTTGTTACCAGGGGTCTATTTAACTTTCACGAAAGAGTAAAAACCCAATAAAAATGAATAGAGGACACATGCTGGTATTCTCGTTTACAATCACGGGAAAGTTAAATATAGAACTCGCTGCTTTAATAAATTCTATTATTTATCGACAGTGTAGAGGGCGCTTCAAAAAGCCTGGCGAAAATTTTGAACGTTCGTTTGACGAATTAGAACGTTAATCTAACTACGTTTATGGTTCACAGACGTATCATTATCGTTACTTTTATGGTATGTTTAAATATATTAACGTAACGTAATCTTGTCGTTTTTAAACGAGTTCGACAGTTTATGGCGAGACTATTTATGTCTATGCGTGCCACGAGTTTCACAGAGAATACTTTAACACCTACTTTGAGTTTACTTTTTCGCCATTAATATCCCAATAATGCTATGAACATACACACTTTAATTTTTTTACTCGATTAGAGACGCGAAGCGTACATACATAGCCATACATATTCAGGTATTTCTAGGAAATTTAGAATTCCGAGAATCTACCGGGTGCACATAACGTGCACAAACATATAAAATATTTAAATCAGATATTTAGTATGAGAAAATATATTTCATTGAAAAAAATATATTTTATAAATATGTTTATATTATAAACATATAAATAATACTCATATGCTTGCTCAAACTTTTTGGTACGTGGTGTATGCAAAAAGCTAGGTATATCACTGTTTAAAGAATACGTTGGAACAGTTCAACCTCGAAAAGAACGATTTCTGCAAAACCCGGCAATTTACCACGAAATCTCCCCCACTAGGGTCCCCGTAAATACACAATGGGACGCATTGTATTCCTAATAACGGAATCGGCCTCCACCCATTGTTCAGGAAACATAAAAGCTTTCTGGAAACGCGCGATCTACGACGACACGTTTCGAACATTGTCAGTCATCACATTTTTTATTACCGAAATAAATGTCACGAGGATAGGAGTGTAACGTGTTTAAATATTATATATGAAAGTACTTAACATCCTGGTAATCACTTTGTTACTACTAAACTGACCAATTACATTCAATTAGATTCTAAATTCTTACGTTTACTATTATTAAAAACATGAAGGTAAAATTTTTGGTAAAGTCAATATCGACTTTCATTGAAGTAGAAATATTATTATATATTGTGCATATATTTGTTACATTTACCTTCGTCGTATCTGTTTAATTGTAATTATCTGTATATTATGTATAATATATCGTTTATCTTAAAATCAGATGACAGTACCATTTTTAGTAATCTTCAAACCAATACATATATTCTTTATCTAACCGCATCAATGGAATCACTTATCATTTTATCTTGGCGGAATATCAATTGATATGTATATATAGTTATAAATAAAGAATAAATATATATATATTAAATTTATTAAATATAATTATTATAATATATATATATATATATCTTTTTCTATTTTATTTTTGTAGAAATGATTGTTTAGTAATGCAATTTGTATTTTTCTCATAGGAAGTGTTTTATTCTTTAGAAACAGTTTTATATGCTTATTAAATATAATTATTATAATATAATTAGTTTCATTATTAAATATATTAATATATATCTTTTTCTATTTTATTTTTGTAGAAATGATTCTTTAGTAATGCAATTAGTATTTTTCATATAGGAAATGTTTTATTCTTTAGAAACAGTTTTAAGTGGTGTTGGGTGAAAGGAAATTCTAGTTTATTGGAGAAAGGCGTAGCCATTGTAGCTAATGTAGCCAAAGGTAATGGCAATGTTGGGCGTTATTGTATAAATTTTTCTTTAAATAATTGTTCAAGTAGAAAGTCATTTGTTAACTGAAATTTGAATAAAAAACAGAAACATATCATTTATTATGTAAACGAGTCTGAATGCATTATTTACAATAATGAAGTAGATTGTTATTTACAAATATAAATTTACTTTTTACTTATTATTTATCGGTCGTAGAGCAAATTTATTTTTACACAAATGTAACGTTTCAATCAGAAAGATTAACGTAAATTACAATTTGTAATGTTTAATAATGTTTGTTGGCTTTGATGAATGCACCAAAATCAAATAGAGTTTGGGTCAACTTGTTCGGAAAGATTTTATCCATTGAAAAATAAACATATTAATTTGATGATCTTTTCATGTTGTACAAGATGGAACAGGTAGGGCAACGCCAAAAACCATTTATTTATATGTTATCATTTGTTTTCCAATTAAATGCAAATAAAAAATAAAATATTATTTGCAAGTAAGAAATAATAAATATTTAATTATATATAAATTTAATTCTTATTCGGAATAAAAATATTGTTTAATTCGCTATTTATTGTTTAATAAGTAAATAAAGTCTGAAAATATATATATATATATATTCAGGTAATTTTGCTGTAGTTATTTTTGATGCGTGAGACCGAGTATTATTATGCAGAAACATACGTCTATCTATTAATCAATTTTCTATGCATAATTTCGATTTTCTGCTAATGTGATGCTGCTATTATTGTTTCGTCTGAATTCAAAAATAGATAAAGTTCCATGAATAACCTCTTTTATACTTCACCAACGTACAACAATTAGCAAAACCTTGGCAAATTTTGAATTCTTATTTTTCAATATTTTTTTATTTTTCAAATTACTTCAAAATGCTTCAAAAACCAAATCAGTATTTCGACGTGCGTGAGTACAAGTATTCCTGTAATGTTATTCGCAGATATTATCTTCTTTGCTTACATAAAAGCAGTTAAACTTAAAAGAGTAGCTACAGACGGGTATAAACTCGAATAACTTCCATCCAGGATGAGCACTTTTAACGATACGCACGATTTTTCAGCCATTCGACGAAGAATAATAAATATAATAAACATAAAATATAAAATAACAAACGCTTCAGAAATATTGTTTTCTTTCGTAACCAATTCAAGGCTATTGTTACGAATAAATACGTATAGCTCACTGCATGAATAAAACTGCAATTTTTCGTGTTTGTTGACTTAGTTCTCAATGTCTCCAATATCTCCACAAGATAAAACAAACATTGTGATTATCCAACAAAGCCATGTAACCAATTTCAGACAGCTTAGCGTCTTTTAAGGGCATAGAAGTCAAATTTTGGTCAAAACGAAATACGCTGATATAAGCATAATAATAATAATAATATATCCAAAATCTAACACCTAATCTTGCATTACTCTCTAGATATTATAAATGCTTCTTTGCGAAACCAACAATTCTGACTTTTGATTTGTGCCCATTAGAGATCCAACATAACCTAATACGTGATATTTTCAAACGCGCCAATGTTGCCAATTTTCTCTCTTCTTTCTGATCGTTTAGACCGTTAAGTACTGTTAAGAGCGTTTGTTCACTGCGGATTTGCGAAAAAATTCGTTTCTCTTATTTCTTTCTTCCTCTCTTTTTTCTTTTTTTTTTTGCATTTTCTTAAAATGCACAGATATACAATTTCAAAAATAAATCTGGAAAATTAAAAATTCTGAGACTGACTCGTGACGCATGTTATTTAGATAGCACTTTTTTAAAACTGTGTTATCTGAAACGGCTTCCATAACATCTTGAAATCGGTTCAACTGATTAGCTTCAAATTTTCCCTTCACCTTCAATGCGTGTGTTATCATCACCGTCAGGATTAAAAATATTTTTCTTCTTTATCTTGTTTTTCTTCTCTTTTTTTTTTTGCAAAGACAGATTAAAGGGCCGTCATTTTTTTTTCTTTTCATATATATGTGTATATATATATAGCAGATAATGCACAGACACCACAAATGTGTGTGTGTGTGTATATATATATAAAGAAAAAGAAATGGGAACCCTTTAAAGTTGGACTGTCTGACTTTGCAATAAAAGAAGGAAATAAATGCAAGATAGTGAAGAAAAAAATATTTTTAATTCTGACGGTATTTAATTCTGAAACATATATATATATAAAATATGTGTGTATAAAAAATATATAGTTCCACCTAAAAGAACAAATATCGCGAAGAATAATTGGCAAACAATTTGTTACAGAAAAGTACTTCCTAGAACATTATCAAACGGTCAATAATATAATACTTCAGTCATATATATATATATATGTTTATATATTTGTGGTGTCTGTGCTTATTTGCTGCAAAGATTTCTTTTTAAGAGTGCAATTAAGATTTCAGTTTGTTACCAGTTTTATTTCTCTTTAAAAAAAATGTGTAAATATTACAGGAATATAGATAAATGTACAAGGTAAGACCCGTAACTGGAACCACCTTGATTACTACGAAAGTCATGACTTTGACGAAGAACAGTTCAGATAAGAGTTGGATAATTTCGAAAGGGACGTGATTTGACGTGATTAGTTTTTTCATAGGAGAATGTGTCAAGGTCGTATGAAGGTCAGTTTCATTCTTTTAAATGGAACTTTTTTTCCTTTTTTCTACACATATCGATTTTTGGAAACATTTTACGTCAAAAGATAATAAGATACAATATAAAAAAAAAAATCAACAATTCGTGAGATATTTTAAGTTGAAAGGGAAGATACTTGATATAAAAATCTGAAATATCTCACGAATTATCGACCTTGTTGACATTGCGTCTTCATGCTCTGTTAGACAGAATGTTTCCAAGAATCAACGTATTAAAGAAAACGGCAGAAGTTCCGCACGAAACAAAGGAGTATTTGTCCAGTTTCGTATAAAGCAAAATTCCTATTCTTCGAGCGATCGGTATATTTCTTATCGCGAACTGGCTCTTTCGAACGTTCCGCTCAATAAAACATCCTGCTACAGTGTCTATAAAATCAATAAATCATGAAACATCAAATACCGGAAACGTTTTAGAATTTTTCAAGGAAAATTTAAATATCTTTTCCGAAAGGTAATTTTCTTCAATGAAGTAATCGCCGTTTTAATTTTACAACTGAACTGACCTCTTTCGTGAGTTTGAACGCATATATTCATCCAATTCCTCATCTTCGACGACAGATGGACGTCCTGAACGCGGCACGTCATCTAACGAATCATTTCCTTCCTTGAACCGTTAAAACCATTTTCCTGCTGGCCTCTTTCTAACAGCAGCTTTTCCACGTACAAATGCGTTCTGCTGCATGTGCTGCAAATTTAAACGTTGTAAAGTGAGGAAGCACGAATTTTTAACTTTTCGCTATCTATGTTTACTGTCATCGTGTAAACAGTAAACAAGGAAATTTCGGAAGAATTGAGAACAACGAAGCGTACGTATCACGGTTGTATACACAGGACTGGAAACTCCCGCGATAGAGATATAGCTGCAGATTTGAGGACAGAAAATTTCTCGTATCGTCCACCACATGCAGAATACTTGTAAATTTGCAAGTAAATTTTTTGTAATTTTTCTATAATACTTTACAAATACTTTACAAATTTGAAAATATCACCTATTAGGTTGCATAGTATCTCTGCCAGGCGGAGGACTATACATCAGAATTATTAGTTTCGCAAACAAGCACTTGTAATATTTAAGAAGAAAGAAGAAAAATATAAATTTGAAAGATAAACGCAAGATGAGGTGTTAGATTTTAGATACACGATTAGAATCTCAGATAAAAAAGCAGGAAAGAAGTGAAATTGGTTTGTGTTACTGGACCCAAAAGCAGAGAGAACAAGATAGAACATACAGGCTGTCTCAGCTAAATGAGATCACCTAAATATCTGGCTTGTTCATTACATTTTATGAAGAAACTTTTCGGGACAAAGTATTTCAAAAGGCACGTATAATGGCGAGAAGAATTTTTTCTCGTGTTAATTTTTTTAAAGAGATTTCGAGGTTTCGTGTGCCTTCTATACATTCTCCTATGAAACAACTAATCACGTCAAATTATCTCCCTCGACATCATACAACTCTTGCCCGAAACATTTTTCAGGAAAGTCATTGCTTACGCAGTAATCGAAGTAGTTCCAGTTAAGAACCCCACCTTGTATATGTAAAGTCCAAACACGAAAGATTATGTAGATTCTTCGTAGGGAACGCCAGAAAAGTCCTAGAAATTCGATAAAGTACTTCCTAGCATTATTAGATGGTTCATGACTTAATGGACTAGTCGAAGATTCGTTGAACAAAGAGAGGGAACTCTAAATTTGTAATCATTTGTAATGGTTATTCGTAACCAAAGTACAATTTCTTTCGTCGATAATGATTACTGGTAATCGATAAATCGTTAATTATTTATGAAGATAATTCGTAACCAAAGTAAAATTCGGGTCATCGATAATGGTTATTGGCAAGCGAAATTAAATTCCTGCCATCGATAATGATTACTAGTAACGAAAAAAAAAAAAAAAAAAAAAATTCCGCTCATTTATATTGATTACTGCTAAATACGATGAAATTTCCGTCATCGATAATAGTTATTCGTAACCAAATTTTTTAAATTAAATATATCAACTTTTATACCATAACCTCTAGAATTCTTGTAACAGTTACGATGCGTGGCTTTTTTTGAATGGAACTATATTTTTCCTTACACTGTTTGATACGCTTTTTAATTCTCTACAAAAAGATATTGGTTTAAACATTAGTTAAAGAGTTTTAGTTTTAAAAAATTATCTTAATTTTAATCTTGGAAGACTTATCGTATGAAAGACGGGGAATAGCTAATTTAATTACAATTTAACTTAACAAAGCTAAATTAACGTTGAAATATTTTCTAAAACCAATCATTTCCAGATACAAGCACCTTGGTACTTTTTTTGTAGAGAATTAAAAAAATTAAAGAACTAAATCGAACGGTGTATAAAAAATATATAGTTCCACCTAAAAGAACAAATATCGTGAAGGACAATTGGCAAACAATTTGTTACAGTAAAGTACTTCCTAGAACATTATCAAACGGTCAATAATATAATACTTAACGAACTAGTGGAATATTCGTTGGGTGATGAGAGAGGACTTTCCCTTCCAAGCGCCATCTTTTGCAAATAGGTTATGTTCATGCAAACTCTATGCCAAAGGATTCCAAAAGAGAAATAAATAACAAACTAACTACTTAATGGACTATATAAAAGGTTCTCGTCGGTCAGAGGATACGAATGGCTGTGTGAAAGAAACGTCACATGGTCTGGTAGGATATAGGTCTCAGAATTATGACTCACGACCAGGTGTTCCTCTTTTGTACTTCGTGTATCATCAGTAGGGAACACTTTTCTGATGGGTAAAGGTTTCATAAAATTTATGGGTTCAGTGAGTTTACTGGATTTCAACACGCTTTTGGAATAGCAATTTCTACGAATACACATGCTCGAATTACGTAACGCGTAGTCGTTATTGCTTAAACTTTCATGTCACAGTAATCGTCGGAGATAAAAGTATGACATATTTATTTCCAGGACAGAACAATTTCGTTAGCAGGAATGATCGCGATATAAACAGTAATTAATTTCTTCTCATTTCAATATTTTATTAGATGCGTGATTTGTATTTCTAGGAAATTTGAAAGCGCAAAACTACACATACAATTCATATGATATGTAAAATTATGTAAAAATATTCAAACTAGAGTACTTATAATATTTAGTTTACTTGGAACGAATTTCTATTCAGGTTTTATGTTTTTTTCTTCTCTTTTTTTTAGTTATATTCATAGAAATATGAAAATGCATAAAAATTTGCAGTTCAATGTTTATTAATATATATGTATATATATACATATACATACATTATCAATACACATATATTATATGAGCGATGTACATTATTCAACGTCCGATTATTCAATGATACTTGTACTTGCATAAAATACGTATATTCATTATGAATATTGATACATTTTTTCAAAGATTTATTCAAAACTAAATCGAGTCGAGGTTCGTTTAAAACGTACGACTTCTCATAAAAATAGTTTAGCATAATGTACAAAAAGTTTAGGACATTAGTATTAAGATTTGATCCATCAAAGATGGCAAAGTACAATCTACAAATGCAGCATATTGGCAGTGAAAAATCTTCACGATAAATATTGTAGAATTCTGAAAGGAAGATTGATTCTTCAGATAAGATTTCACAGTTTCCAGTGAAAATTTCCTTAAAACAAATGCTTGCCAGGTATATTGGACCTAGAGTGAATCGGAAAGCTTGCAAAATGTTTGGAAGGGAGAGGGACGCAGGGAGCAGCGTATTTTGTTAAGAGAAACTCGTATTGTGCGACCAGCTGGATTCTTACGGATTTATTCTTGGAAATGAACAAGAATAACGTGTCTTAGGTACGCGCAACTCTCTCTCTCTCTCTCGTTCCCTCTTTCTCTGTGGGGTTTCGCCTGCTCGCTCGCTTTCTTTCTTTCTCTACCCTCCTCTCTTCCTCTCGATTCCTGTCCGTGTCTTTTTCTTCTCTTTTTTTGTCCCTTCCTTTACCAGAATTCTTCGTCAATCGTCAGATACAACGTACGACTATTACCTGCATTATTTTTCTTTTTTTTTTTTCTATTTTCTTTTCTATTTTTTTTTTTTTTTGTCTTCTTTAAATATGTATGTATGTTATTTATTGCAGTGAGTTTTAATGACTAGTACGTATATCTTCATTTACACAAGTGCGCGTTTAGTAGAATTTCGCTTGCTTTTTAATGTGTTACCTACGTGTATCTATATTGCAGTGCTGCCAATATCATTTTTATAACTTATACTCTAAGTATTATTAATTTTTATAACTTATACGCTAATATATTTATATTTATATTATTTTCAATATTTTCAATAACTTCAACATTTCTCTGTCATAGTATACTTAATGTTAAAATAAGCATATTATGATATATTTCAGTACCACAATATATCATCATATCTTCGCTAGTTTGTGGTTTCTTTGGTTTCTTCACGTTTTTTGGAACTAGTGTTGTTCGTCATTGTCTTTTTCATTGTCTATGGAGACGAAACAGAGAACCAAAATAAATACGTTATTTGTAAATCATACAAATGTTTAATATTTCCAAATCTCGTTTATCTCCACGTTGACAGTTTTTAACAAAAATGTAAAGGAAAAAAGGAAAAATTGGAGGCGCAATAAGAGCTAGCGAAAAGTGTAACAGTTACGTAGCTTTCCGCGAAAATCAATTAAAATTATCCACGTTAACGATCTTAGTACATACATAAAACATCTACTGATTTATCATTAAATATCAATGGCACACGATAAGTGTTATTTTGCAAGCATCGGCTAATTGTTGTGATTAACGAAAGAGATAGAACTTTTTTAAATAAAAACGTAATATTTCGTGAAATTTGAAATTCTTATTTGAGTGAACAATTCAAGTTGCTAGGTGTTATACAGGGTGTTTCGTTTTAGTCGATTCATGTAAATATCTCACACACTACACATTACTCGAAAGAATGTTTCAAATGAAACTTATATTGATTAAAATATTTTTTACCTACAACTAATCATTATCGATGACAGAAATTTAATATTTAAATAATATTAATATTAATGAAACAGGAATTTTTTTGATTAACTATAATTTGGTTAACCTAATTACACTTGATTAACTATGATCATTACATTATCGATGCCGAAAAATTTTTTTATTATCGCTAACCATTATCAGCTGTGAAAACATTATTTTTTAGTTACATTCGACTATTATCAATTTGTCATTGACGTTACTGATAATTACTATTCATTGACAGCATAAAAGAACTTAATTATAAGACTTATTTATTAAGAAAAGAAACTGTATGAAAATGTGTGAAACAACGAATAAGATAAAAGTTATGTACAATATTTTCATTCTATTCTCTGTTTCACATATTTTCGAGCTGTTTTTAAAAATATAATAAATTTTATAATTAGCTTTTTTTATGTTGTCGATGAATATGCGCTAATTGTCAGTGATGCTACCAACAATTGACAATAGCCAAATGTAAACAGAAAACTATTTTGCTGCCGGTATTGATTCGTAACCAAAATTTTCCATCATCGATAATGATTACTAGCAAGCAAAATGAAATCTCCGTCATCGATAACGATTATTCGTAACGAAAATTGTATTGAATTAAATAAATTAACTCTTATACCATAACCTTAAAAATTCGTTCTATAACACTTACAATGTCTGGCTTTTATAAAATATACATTTTCCTAGAGACCATCCGATGCATTTTTTAATTCTTTGCAAAAGGGTACTTTGATCGAAAAATGGTTATTTTAAAAGATACTTCAACTTTAATCTTGCAAGACTTATCGTATGAAGGACAAGGAAAGATAACGCAGTGCTTTTATGTTTACGTTTTCCTTGTTCATACGCTCGATTTCGTTAACGTACAAATGTTTTTCAAATTAAACATTTCTTTATACAAGTACTTTAATACTTTCTCTGTAAAGAATTAAAAATTTCATGAAAAAAAAAAAAATTGTATAAAAATCCATAAAAAGGATTGTATAGTTCCATTTAAAAGAACAACGACAGCTTGAGACCTGAAAAACGCGCGCACCCAGATAAATTTGATGGTTATCGTAAGATGGCCCCCTTGAAACAGAACAAGTTTCATTTGATACACTTTTCTCAATAATATATAGTTTAGTAAATATTTGCGTAAGGCGATTAAAATATTACAACGCTCGTTCGATCGGAATGTATTTCTACGGTATCGCGATTTTGTAAAAATTGTCAAGTTTTACGAACCTCTGATCGTATAACAGTTCGTGAAATGTTTGCCAATGTCGAGAATATCGGCGGGGAGGGGGTAGCTAGTCTGGCAGCGGCGATCGATTGGCAGCCAACATCGTAAGTGTACGGCGTCAAATCGTCGGAATTCGTGACGTTTCGACGGGAGGCCCACGGAAATACGAACTCGTAAGCGAGAACGATGACGCGATAGCAGAGGCGAGATCGCACGTAAACCAGTTAAAAGGAATCCATTTTTCCGCGAGCCATGTGCTCTGTCGCACATGCAATAGCGACAGCTTCGATCAATCCTTGCTAATATTTATTTTTATCCAACTTGTTCAACAATTGTTACGTGTAACATTTTCCTTCCTGGTAATGTTCTATAAATAGAATTAACAAATCAAATTCGATGAATCGCATCTAATTTAGAAAGATTGTCACTGGCAACGATTTAATGGAAATTTGCCTTAAGTACGATTGTTGTCATTATGAATTTTTTAATTTGTTTTAATTAAAATTGTTCAGTTGCGCGTGACACGCGAACGATTATTCTCGGACGAATGCCATCCTAAAATATTTAATTGATTGATCGGAGCGATAAACAGGTTCTATGAATTGCATCTAATTTAAAGAATTACGAAGAAAACGATTTAGCAGTTAACTTATATAGTGTGAGTTACACGTTGTGCAACGTTACTGGTTACATACAAAATACATTAGTGTTAATATATTTGGAACGGCTACAAACAAACCGTCGGAGTATCTCGAAACGAAACGTAAGAGACAAAATTTGGTCGTTTATTATTCTTTACCGTAGAGGAAAACCTACCGAGAATCCGATGTATTTTACAATATCTAATAACCTGTTAGATAACCAACCATTTATGTACTAGTACTGAATTCTTATTCCAACTCCGAGTTTTCATTATTGGCATCGTTCAAAACACCCTATTCAATAAATTACTAATAAACTAACGATTCAAAGTCCATTCGGAACTCGCGTTTTCTACCAATTAAGAGCTAAATTCACGCTCCTAAGATCCTTCTTCGGAAGATCTTCCGCGGACTGGATTCGCAACTGCGCATGTGCTACGAAATTCGTTGTAAATCTGTTCTCTGTGTTACGTTAACATAGCACATAGTGTACTACTAAAATATACATATGTAATCAGTGTGTTCGTTCATCAAATTCCAACAAGCCTACATACAGGCTCCTTTTATAAATTTTTTCATAATTTGTTTGTTTTCGTCGTACCCTGCAACGTTTGTTTCCAAGTTTAGGAACTAGCATAACAAAAAAAAAAAAAAAAAAAAAAAAAAAATGAAATTCCAAGAAACAGTTGCTCAACTTACTTTTACGTAATACACAGAATATTCATCCGCTAGATACGTATCTTCTATTCGATCTTGTATGTTTTTGTAGCTGTATGTTTATATAACTAAGGTGATAAACACACAACATAGAAGATGATAATCTAGGCCAACAATTTTTGTCATTTCTTCCTTACCGTTTTCATTCATCTCGTTCGTGGAATAGTCGAACGGCGGTCTGTTACGATACCAAAACGTAGGTTGAAATTCCGCGTCATTCGCAAGTTATTAGTCGAAGTTTGAATGGATTGGTTCGTTAGTCGTTTCCGTATCGTAGCCATCGCTAAAATAGAGTTCTTAATGCTCCCTCGACGAGTCTTCCACGATCTGCCCCACCACTCGGCTCTGGATCACGTGCTCGCCCCCACCATGTTCCTGTACAAAAGCAATTATAGATTCATTCAGTGAGTAGCAGCGCCAGTGCTATCCCGACTTTTACGTTGGGGCGGTTGGTCTGGTAGCTGTTCTCGGCATTACGCTTCGGCAATCTTTGAAAAGTAGACACCGCGTATTCGCCAGACAACTGTATTATTTATTATCGAGTTTCTATCGAATATTTCACTGTTGCCGATCCTGAAGGAAAATCGAAACAATTCGCCAGTTTCTATCGCGTGCATTGAACGAGACATATTTTTAGCAGTGCTACGGGTTTATTTTCGAGAGACTCGAGGTGAAAGTGGAAGTGCCTTTTCGGAGAAAGTTTCGTGGGGGATTTCTTCTTCTTCGCTGTCACCGAATTACTAAAATATTCCAGTAAGTTACGCTTTTAGACGTTCTACAATTTCTATCGTACGTTTACCGAGAACTCGACCGTTCCATGCTAATTTTTTCACCTTCCAGCATCGTTCTGGATACATTTACATCCGTTTTAACTGTCAGCCTATGAATTTTAATGCGGTCCGCGGCAGAAACTTTGCTTTACGTTTTCAGTCTTTCTTTGCAAGTTCATTGTTTGCTCCGGACACTGTCAACGCTCTTTTAATCGAAATCCGAAATATTTCTGCTTTACATAGAAGATTGACAGATTTATCGACTTTATTAACCGATAAGACGAATGACATATCCCATAATTTTTTGATCCTTTCGGCCTCCTTTCGCAGAGAAAAAGACTCGAACGGAAAAGGGGGGAAATACAGAAAAACGCAGTAAATAGGAGAATTCTTTTTTTATCAACGCGTTGCTCGATGTTCTAGCATTAAGAGGTTAAGAAACGAACCACTTTGTAATAACAATTCCACCACATGCAATGTTTTAATATTTATAATTTATCATTGTAAAATCGATTTATTAACCTGTTGAAGACACTGTGCATTCAAATAACATCGCGAACGTTAATATTTAACAAATTCGCAGTGTAAAAAATGGAATAATCTTACATTTGTTAATTCATGTTTTGCAAATTTCATACTTTGTGGGGAAAGTTACCAACGTAATTTCGTCGTTAGATCAATGATTCCTGTAATGATTGCTTTAAAATGGTCTTATGCAAAATTCAAATTAGTCCGGAGGAAAAAGAAATTATTAATTGATTAATAGCCTGAGGGTAATGCTCTAAATACTTGCAACAACAAAAGCCGATTCTTTCACGGAAGCAGGTTTATTTCCGCGAAGGCTTGTAAAATAAAATTCACGCTTATCTGTAAGTGATAAAATCCGTGTTGCCACTCATTCGAGGAACCTCTTCTCATTTATACTTGCTGGAAATCTTGCCGATAACGAGGCCAGCTACAGTATCATTCATAAGTGGTGATTACTCAATTAGCTACAAAATTCCCTAGAATCGTCTTTTATTCTCATCAGTTACAAATTCAAATTCCAATTGGTGCATGTAACTCTAGTAAGATTTTAAAATTGATGGTTTACAAGAAATTTGAAAAGAAAAATTTACTTTGTTTATTACTTGAAAGTATAGAAAATGTTTATTAATAAAAGAAAAAAAAAAAGGAGGAAAATGAGCTAAAACTTTCTCATCCTGTATAGTATTTACGTTCTTTGGTATTTATATCTCTCGAATATTTTACGCTCCTAATTCAACTATCTGTAGTTCATAAATAATTATTTAAAGATAAAAAAAAAAAAATTGAGAAGTAAATTACAATGTGATATTTGTGAATGTCGGTCGCCGTTTGTGAAAAGAGCTGTATAACGAAAGGACCGTAGAGGCATCGATGAAGTTGACCAGTAAAATTAGCATTCGCTACGACGAACTGTATTTCGCCGGCGTATAGGTCATCAGCCCAGTTCGTCGTTTTCCAAGAAGACGAATTTCTAGCCAGACCCCTTGAAAACAGGGTAGATCCCAAACCCTTCTCTCGATTTATGACGCCTTCGAACCACCTTATGACTTCGAACGTGCATCGTAAAACTCGTTCGTTGCTTTTTCTTCGCCAAATTTATGCACTCCACCATTCTTCGTTTATCCTTACACACGTGAACGTAATAATCGTTTCTTAGTGTTTATTCGTTTATCCTTTAATTTTTTATCACCACTTCTTTATTATTTCAATTTTCTTTTATTATCCTAATCTTTATTTTTATCCAACGTCGGCCATATACAACGATGTATTTCCTAACTTCTTTTAAGCAATTTTCGTGTTGTACATTCTTTATTACACAGTCACCAGTTACGTTTACATTAAAAACCGCAAATGACGAATTATTATTATGCACATTGTGCAACGTAATCTACTTATATCTTTAACTAATTCGTCCGCACATATTTGGAACATCTACGTTCGAACGATAAAACGATAAATGTCGTGGTAATAAACAGGTATGTGTTAATAAGTGAGAACGACAAGGAAAAAAGAAAGAAATTATTTCTTCTTATAAATATTGCCGTTGCTGCATTTTTACGTCCTAAATCTTCGTGATAGGACAAAAAATATATTCTCTTAGATTTCTTCTAATTTCGTGGCCCTCCATCAGAGTCTCGTTCTGTTTCCTCAAATAAAACTACGACGTCCGATTCTGCGAAGTCCTCGTTGCTCGAAGAAAGATTTTTCTCTCCTTCTCTCTCCTTCGGCCGTTTCCACTCCCCTTAGCATTCCAACGACAGGAGAGAACAGATGGTCGAGGAAGAATAAAGATCAGGGCTACTGTGAATAGTAAAAAATCGAAATTAATGAACAAAACATGGCGGTATTCTGTTTTACAGAATCCACAAATTCGATTCTTATGTTATTACGTTATTTTTTATTTTTCTTCTTTCTTTTTTTTCTACTTAAATACTCGGAACCTTATAAAAATAATCCGCCAGGATTTTATTAGAAACGAAGAAAATCTTCGAAATTATAGGTGGAACGAAATGTGCAGTCCTATTGTACTAGATGCAAATGAATGAGATATAACAATCATTGAACATATAAATACAAGAAGCATGTATGTAAACTATAAAGCAGTACCGAGGAAAACTGGATGTTATTGAAGCAGTAAATTAAAATAGACATAAATAAAAAATCATAATATGTATTCTATGAATATTGAAGTACATTTTTTCCCGAAACCTTTTAAACTAGAGTTCAGTGTTTTTGCGCATATTCTAAGAACACGTAATTACACGTCTACTATCAAACTCGTTATTCATACACTCAAACAACTATTTGTATGTGTATTTCACACTTCTGTGCGTTTGAAATACAGGCTGTCTCACTCTAATCGATCCGTGCGAAACATCTGCTAAATTATACATTTACTGGAAATAGTGTTTGAAACGAAACTCGCTTTGTTTCGAGGGGGACGTTTCGCGACGGTCGCAATCTCGTCTAGGTGGATGTGTGTTTAGGATCTCAAGGTGACCTTTGCTTCTTTAAACGGGACTATGCATCATCCGATGCACTTTTTAATTTTCTACAAAAATATTCTTAAGATACTTGGCCGAGAAATGATTAGTTTAATTAAAAGTGTTTTAATCTTGTAAAATTTATCGTACGAAGGACAAGGAAAGATAACTCAACGTTTATGTTTTCCTTGTCTTTCGTACATTCGATTTGATCTAATTAACATTGAAATATCTTTTAAATTAAATATTTTCAGATACAAAGTACTCTGATAATCTTCCGCAGAAGAATCAAAAAGTGTATCGAATAGTGTAGAAAAACATATAATTTCATTATGTTCCAGTGTGTGTGTAGTTTCGTCTAAAGGTCACCTTCTTCCTACTGGCGGACATTAAAAAAATCTACACTAATTTGGGATATTATTTTACTTCTCGAAAGTTCTGTACGTTATATTGATAAAAATTAAAACAGAATTTAATTATTAAATTATTCTTTCTCTGTCATAATTATTCTCTAATTTTTCTTTTCATAGGTTTCTTCGTTCGGTTAGATAAAATATCAGTGTTGCGGCTTTCCATTATTTGATTATTATTCTCGAAGAAAAGTAGCTTTAAATTGCTTCGCTAAACGCATATAACATCTTATGTAATTATACGTTACCTGGAGCAAATCTGCGTAATAGGTACTAATTGATAGATAAGATCTTGTTTTCAATCTTTTTCACTTTGAACAAATTTGTATTCTTTCTTGCTTCTTTTTCCTCTTCTTTCTTAAGAAATGTACATCGCTTAAAAAATTCTACGATCGAAAGATTATTTCGCGATAGAAACGAATATCGTAGAGAAATAATTTCTCACGCGAGCGAACAAAGCTACGTTGAGCTAGGTAGTAAAAATTAAAAAAGGGAAAAAAAGGAAGCGATTTAAGCGACGATAAGCGATTCAACAGAAGTGATTTTTTAATTAACATTCTTCGGGCAAATAGCATGGAATCTTAGAATTCCAAAATAAGTTGCGAACGACAACGCTTGAATGCGTAGTAGGCACTTTCATAAAAGGTACTGTACATATATTTCAATACCACATAATTTCGATATCGTGTACGTGTCATCAATTGACGACTATTACTTCAAGGAATACTCGATAAGGAAGTGAGTTTGCGTCATGAAACAGAATAATTGTTTGATCATTCCATATATCTACTTGACAAACCTGTAACCATGGAAAATATTTGGGCAAATTGTAATTTCAAGTTCCATGAAACTTAAAACCTCGAATTGCTATGCTGATCTTTTAGAATGACGGAAAGATTAGATAAAATTCAGGTGAAAATGTTTCTAAACATTTGGTGTTATCGTTTAAAAAATAAAAATAGAACTAGGTACGTTCTTCTTGAAATATTTGTCATATTCGCGTTAAACGGTGTAAAAAATATTCGAAAATAATTCGAAGACAATACATTTCTTGTTTCAAAAATAGTAAAAAAAAAAAAATCTTTATTTGTAGAAAGCAGTATATGATATTATTGAAATATCTCGCTAGTATCTTAAATAAATGAAACAAGTAATTTTAATATCATGCCTGATAGATAACACATACGTGCACATACTTATATTTCTTATTATTCCCCAGAATGCATTATAGGTATATTATATTTGATTGATTTTGTATCTAGAATTGTACATTCGTGGAAAATGTTATCTTAGTAATTACCTTTACCGATACCGATACCGATACCGATACCGATACCGACATTGTAACCTGACTTATCGATGACGCAAAAAAAGGGGTTGTAAACATGTGAAGAGCCTTTTGGTGGAACCGATTATGGGGTTCCGGATAATACCAATTCGTCGATGACGTGATGTGAAATCGTTTCTCGAAATCGGCACTGGCACTCGTTCCTTTTATTCGCAACGATGAATATTTATTGTAACTGCAGGTTTGTTAATCGTGACACGACGATTCTGGCGAAAGTGTTCTGTTCGCTGGAATATTGCGTTACAAGAAAAACATTGATTCTTTTTTCGCGGCGTTTACGACGCTCGCTATAACGTTCATCGATATTGTTCGTAGATATCTGTGTTTTTAAGAAACGATCGGCTATTTTGAAGCCAGCGTAAGAGACACGGAATAATCGGACCATTACCACGCGAATAATTCTCATTTTCTTGATACAATTGGAGAAAAAAAAAAGAGAACACCGGCTATTACTACAATGCTATTTAGTGGTAATTCTATTAAACGCTTGTTCGAGCTCGAATACCACAGTTGGTAATATTTGAAAATTGAAAATATTCCTAGTGATCTTGTGTGTTTGCTTTTCAAATTTAATCAAATACCGATGCGTATGTTGTTATTATCATTCAAGGTTTGTTTTAAATTGCAAACATGAAGTTTATCTCGCACGAAACGAACAAATATTTGGTAAAAGCTCTGAATATGATTGATATAGGGAAACCAGTAGTGTCGTTGCGTGGTTAGGAGAGGAGAGGGATATTGTCAGTTGGTCGGCGCCAGTAGTGGGGCAAAGAGAGGGTGTGCAGTGGTGGGGAGTTGGAGAGGCCAAGAACAACTTCTAAATGGGGGCTTGGCCTTCTAGCGTTGCGACACGTTCGTGGAAAAGCGGCTCCGTGCCGCTTTACTAACACTCGGACATCTCTCTGCCACGTGGCCCATTAAAACACAATGGGAAAAGAAGGCAGCTGCGGTGCGCGCGAACGATGTCGAAAGATGCGTCTCTATTCCTGCCGGGATCACGGGAGAATGCGACACCTGGTCTTAAAAGTATGAATCGTAAAGCCGTACGTAGAAGTTGCGCCTGACGTTTCGTCGATTATTTAAATAACCTCAGTGAGACACTGACAAGGTTAACGGACTCTTATGTCAACGAGTGACTCGACCGATCTGTTGGTAGGGAGATATGCATGAGAAATCGATTTAAATTCATTAGACAAATTCTTTGTATTTCTCGTTTTACGTTTCACGACTATTTCTTGGTACTTTGTTTGATTTTATAACGACGTTACGATCGTGTGTATTGATCGAATGGTAACAGAGATGCATTCATCCCTGACGAAGTGAACAGAAATTACCAATTAACGGGATTGCGTAATTTTATCGTTTTTATAGAAATTTCATTTTCTTTTTCTTGCTCAAACTCATGGACAAATTTATCAATCTTAGAAACGATTTCCACGCAAGGTTTAAAATATTAGTAATTAAGAAGATTCAGAAGAATGACAATAATCTGATTCCGTTCGAATTCCTTTGTTTACTACGCAATGTACAATTATTCACTGTTTTTTTTTTACATCTGTTGATCAACCTTGCAAGAACACGGGTTGAACGCGAAACGTTTTATTCTTAGAACAAGAAACAGCTGCAGGTGGTGTATAATTATTTTATGACTTGATTATAATGTGCTAATAAAGTAAGGTGGAATTAAAGAAACGTGATCTTTCTCTTTCTCTTCTTTCTTTTTTTCACTGTTAAAAGAGATCAAATTTTGATTGTAAAAAAATTCTAGAATTTTGTGGAATGAAATAGTTCTGTAATTAAAAATAAATTATTTTTTTATGTAAGTCATGACTCATTGGAAATATGTTTAAATTTACTTAATAATGTATGCAATAGCATCGTAACCTAAAAATTAAGAATTAAATTAATTAATTAGGCTGAACTAAAAGTAACATATAAATTAAAAACGTCGAAGACCAAGGTTCAAGATACCATTTAAAATTTAATATAATCAAGATTTACTGCGTTGAAGTAAAATGAAGACAAAAACAAAATTACTGAGGCATGTTAGTATTTTTAGTTGGAACAGATTTTCATGGAAAATATCTTACGCAATGCGGTCAATTACGTAAATTATGCCAGTCACTTATAAATAATCGCGTATAGCAAATGATTATAAAACATTGCCGTATAATTTTATAAAAATTTTAATGCATTTTAAGACAATTTGCTTTATTTTCTTCTAATATTTTTTATAAAATATGCTTCTATAAAAATTATATAAGTAATGTATGGTACTTCTAAATATTATATTAAGCTATACTATAAGAGTATAATATATTTACAATTAATAAATTTTTATTAGAAGTGTGATCCATTTTATTTGGCTAATTGTAAGAAGTAAGAACTTTTTTTAATTTATAGTAATATAAATTAAATCTAGATGATTTCGCTCAGATAATATTAGTAAATAATTATCTGTATTTTGCTAATTATAATAATTTGTCTTTATTGTATTTTAAATTGATTTTTACTATTATTAAATCTGACTTTTGTATAATTTAATAATTATAAATCAAATATTATTAAAGAAATATTTCTTATGTATTCAGACTGAATATTTATATTTTATATGCTTTATATTTTAGAATATTTTTATACTGTACACACTAGTTTCATCAAAATATTAAAATGATCTTTGTCTTTTCTGTTTACAGATACAAGACTGTTATGCTGAAAACAAAGTAGTTTTACAAAAAATGTTGACAGTAATGTGTCCAAACTGTCGTCACCGATTTCCAGCTCCAGGTTGTTGCAGAGCTCAAAATATGGACGAAGATAATACTCTAATTCATCCAACAACCTGTTATTATGGTGGTCTGCTAGTTCCTGAAGGCTATAATAGTGGTGGTGGTTGTTTTATAAATGCACCAACTATTATACAACCTGTTATCAATTCCTTCAACTTTCCATCAATGACACTTGATTTGGAAAAGCCAAGAATCGATAAACAAAAGGAAGGTTTCCTCCAAAAATTTGAAAAAAATACACAAGTTCTTGGATTTCCATTAATTAATGAAGAAATCCAAAAAAATAGTTCTGGATGTCAAATCACTACAAGTTGCGATTTAACTGGAGGAAGTGTAACAATCACAACACCAAGTATACAATCCGGAGGCTGTTTAATTCAGAGTACAGATTCCGGAACTCTTATGCAAACACCACATATGGAAATCCGTCCAAAATTGTCTGGTGGTGGATGTTTCGTGCAAAAGACATTATCAACTGAAAATCAAGAAGCCTCTACTGTATTTAATGAACAAAGGAATCAACAAGAAAGTGTGACTCACGATAAAAGGATGTTTTTAATACCCCCAAGTGGTTGTCAGGAATTACCAGGGACTCGAAGAAATATCCTACCGCAAAAAGCAGAAGAGGGAACTTCATTTGAAAATAGTGAAGCAAAATCAGTTTTTTCAAATTTTCAAGTGACTAATGTGCCAGTCCTGCAATTTCAACAAGCTAAAAGTTCGAAAGGAAATGGTCAAGAATTAGATCAAGATCGAAATTTTAATTGTTGTTGTAATAATATTCAGAAACTTTATCATGTTAAATCAAATAACTTTCAAGTTTCTGAAAATCGTAACTCCATGGTTTTAAATTCTAATCCAGGAGTACAGATTCAAGTAAATGCAACTGTACAGCTTCCTGCAAGTTTAGGACAATGTACAGTAAATATAACTGCAACTACTACAAATTCGCCTGAATCTTTGGCAGGTATAACTTCAAGAACTAGAAACAATTTTAATGGTGGAGGTTTAGTGCAGAAAAATGAGACTCAGAATAACGAAGAAAATTTTGATGAAAGAAGAGACAGAACTCCAACTACACCAGTCTCTTGGTTAATGCCATGTCCCTGGAGTTTTGACAATTATATGATGAACAGGGATGCAGCTAGACTGAGCGAAGTTAAAAGACTTTTACAAATTTGTGGTTGGTACCACGAAGGTCTTAGTTGGCAACAGAGTGAAAATTTATTAAAGAATGCTGCGATTGGCAGATGGTTGATGAGAGATAGTTCAGATAGCAGATATATGTTTGCTGTGTCTGTACAGACTGCTAGAGGACCTACCTCTGTTAGAGTTCACTATTTTGTGGGACAGTTTCGATTAGATGCTGAACCTAGGCTTGCTTTTGCGATTCCTCTTTTTGATTGTCCAATTAAGATGCTGGAATATTACGTGGAATATTCAAAAAGTGTTGATGAACATAGAAAGGAAGTTTGGGTAGATTATAGTGGACAACTGTATAGTGAAATTTATTTGACGAAGCCTTTAGTTAAAGAAGTTAGGTCTCTTAGTCATTTGGCCAGGTTAGTTGTTAATAGGAACAAATTACCCACAGAACACTTGCCACCATTAATTAGAAATTATCTAGCAGAATATCCATACAGTCTCTGAAAAATGATGCATAACGTTTTTCTGATTTCTGGATTTTCTTTGTCAGTATTTCATATAATTTTTAAATTGATGTACTAAATGAATTAATAAATTAATTTTAGATAAATATATAAGACAAATATTTATGAACTGATAAATTTAAATGTATTCCAGTAAAATTCCTCTCTCAATTTCTATTAATTTGTAGCAACAAATAAAAATATTTAATAAAATAGTTTAATTCAAATATCTTATTTCAGCTTTATAGTACAATATAAAGTAATAGAAATTTTATTGTATTAGTTCCAAAAGTCAGAAAAACTCCAAAATATCATTATTTTTATACATTTTAAGACGATTTATATCAGAATTTGTGGAGTAATATGAAATATAGAGTTTAACTAGTGAGATACTAGAACTTACACTTTTATAAATTAAACAATTAAAAGCAGCGCCTGTTATTTTATTAGAAGGGTTCATGAAATTGAATTGTTGAAATAATCAACGAATTCAAAAGTTAGATGAAAGCGTATAATTTTGTTCATAGTCAGGAAAGAGCATAATATTGTAAGATTGATTATTCGACCGAGTTTCTCCTTATTTAAAATTTTCTTGAAAGACAGGGTACCATTTACATACCCTGCTCGGACCAATCAGTCTTTGACGAGTTTCCTCTTCATAAGTAATTGATAAAACTATTTGTTTTTAAGTTTTTCTTGGATCTGAAACCTCATTTGATCGTAAGTCTTGATAAGTAGTTTTTGGAGCATTAAAAAAGACGTATTAGGAAAATGAATTAATTTTGATAATTTTATTATAATATTGTAACCAACTGTAACCAACCTGTTATAATTTAAGAACCATATTCTTATAATTATGGTAGCCTTTTTAATGCTTTGAAAATGTCTTACAGATTTTTCAGACATTGATTGTTAAATTGTATATACATAGAACTCGGTCGGTTTTGATATTTTTTGAACAATGATTGACAGCGTTCTTTAATAGTGGCAAATTTGTAGACTTTTAGAAACCTGGAGATCATTGTTTCAAACTTAAAACTGATTAAGAATAGCAAGAATGATATTAAATCGGCTTCAATGAAGAAATCGTAAGGCAGTATTAGATTTTAAAAAGCGTCCATTTGACTCTTCGTTCTTCAATAGTACTAGAATTCTAAAACAGTTAATTGCCAATGAATATACCATTGATTTGCAAATTGATTTTCTATCGTGATAAAGTAATTTACTATGATTTCTTACCGCGATCTTGAAGTTTTTAATTGAATGCAATGTATGATGTAATATTCAAAGGGTAATTAGCATTTTCGATATTATGACTTATTAATGTATTATTGAATATAATACTAGAAATGATACCCTTGTTGCATGTAAAATGAGACGATCTATAAAATAGTAATATTTGAAACGAAGAGTTGAACTGCAGAAGAATCAAACGCTAAATTAATTTAATTTTCGTTTATTAGCGAGTTTCTCTGAATGTATATGGTATACGTGCGCGCGCGTATGTGTGAATGTGTGTAAAATGAATTTGTATATGTACGAATAATAGGAAATGCGATTTGAATGTCGATTGTTACTCAAAAACATAATTGATATATTTTTCTAAAGTAAGAATCGGCGACCATTTCAAAGCAAACACAATTTTTCTAATGTAAAATATTATACAGGATGTTTCCAAAACTGTGCCTCTTTAGATAAAATTATTAAAAGGAATTGCATCGTTTGAAACCCTTTCTGCATTTTTCTGTATAACTAATAATCTTTCGATGGAACACCCTGTATAAATTAATATAGTAATTCTTGTTCATTGTCTCTATATTAGAGATATGCTTTTAAACTGTCGATATATCTACCCTTCGTAGACCATTTCGGAAAAAGAACCTAGCATAAAAGAATCACTTTTCGTATTAACCGCCAATTATACTTATCTTAATATGTATTTCATGAATTGTCATTGACAAAGTAAAATTAATTTACAGTTACCTAAACTGTACATAGTGCTACATAAATACGAGACATTCTGTAGAATATTTCATTCTTATTGACGATGAAGTGGTAGCTACTAATATTATGCGATGTTTGCGTTATTACGTAGCAAGATTGCGAAGGGTTAGTTAATTTCGATTTTCCTGATTCTAAAAGTTGATTCGACAGAGTATGTTTGTTGTTGAAAACTGCCACTCAACGAATCCTACGATGTGTTTTATATTGCGATTATAACAATGTATAGTGTGACATGAGTTAAATTATTAAAGAATTATTTATTACCATGAAATATTCATGAAATATTATTTATACTTCCCTTTCAAAATTTATTTTAATACCACTGTTTTATTAAACGATAAATTCATTTTTCCATTAATTTATTATAAATATATGTATATGATGTTTGGTGTTAATAACCTCCATGATTTTTTCTTCTAATAATCTGACAGAAAAAGATTTTAAGTAAAAGTTAATCAGAAATGACAATCGACTGTAACGTAAAAAAACTGTCAACAAATTTGTTCCAACAAAATATAGATAATATTAAGACATCAATACGTATAGTTTCAGCAGTATGTATCAGGTTATGTTGCTTCTTTTAAATAACTTGCTTGGAAATGTAATAAGATAATTTCTTACAGACGCGTAATTCGGTGATATTTTGTGGCTGAAATAGTAATCACATTTCTTGTTTATAATAATTGTGTGTGAACCTACTACTAATTTATTCTGAACCTGTCAGTGTGACAATTATTTATGTCGATGTTAACGATTTACATACTTGTCAGGATATTTATAATCCACCGTTTACAAAACACACATTAACATAATCGAAGAGCTTTGAAGTTAGATAAATGCAGAACTATATAGTGTTCCAAACTTAATGAACAAATTAGAACATTTAGCATTCTATGTTATTCTATTCTATGGCACGCAATTGGAGAATGCTTATTAGATGTTCGATAAAAATACAATTACATGCTCTGAACAGGTTTCTTTTTTTTATTTTTATTTTGGTTTTACAATTTGTCCTGAAGGACATTTGGTAAAGTGTTATATCTCATTGGTAAATAAAAAAAAAAAAAAAAATAATAAAATAAATATAGCATGTGGGTGGCTACCCCCAGCGTGGTGCCCTCTGAACAAGTGTATAACAAATGTGCTTAATCTTTATAATACATTTAGTCACAAAGTATCCATTCTCTCACTAATCAATTCAGAAGTCAATACTGCTAATCATGCCACGATGATAACGTCGAGTCTTTACGCGTGATCTGTCATGAGAACTAAGCCGGCTGTATATGTCTGTAACAAGTATATATATATATATATATACATACATGAACATAAAATGTAAACGAGCGTGTTGATCGATGATATTGCTCCTGAGTTAAATAGCGAGATGATTTTGCACGTTCAATAAAAAACCTTATTTTGATTCGGAATGATGTAAGCAAATTATTAAAAAAAGGTAAGCTGATTTGTTATTCCTGAATTTGTCTCCATATTATCCACAACAACTGATAGAAATAATTGTGCATATTTAAGGAAATATGTAAAAGTGACCTTGAGACTTTTTAATGAAAAAAATTTGGGTTTTTGAAGTTGTTGCAGTCGAAAATAAGGATCGGTTTTTAAGGAAATAACGAGTATAAAATTTTGGCTAACCTGGTCACGTGTGACGTACTCATAGATTTAAACGATATACCTTTCCTGTAAATTTGATACTTTTAACTTACTGCATAGATTATCCTCTATTTGAACATTTGGAACGTTGTCGTTGGTTGCGTCATCATTTATTTTGCCTCTTTACGTAATCACGATCTTACACAAATTTCTACGGTTAAAACATTTGATTAAATATTAATAAGTTCGAATATTACGAACTGTTCATTTCCGTGAAAAATGAACCTCAGTTTCGGCTTTAGCGAAATAAGGTACCTCCGAAACGGCACATTTAGGTAACAAATTTTGCAGTTTGGACACTACCCTTTCTCCGAAACCTTTTTAAATTTAAATACACAAATTGCGACGATTTTGAACAGTACTGATTCATAATTTTACTCAGGTGCGCTTTTAAATCTTTTCAGAAAGATTTTATATTTTTAGTAGAGTTTTTAAGCTTCCTTAATATGCTTTTAAATGCTTCGCAACTACAAACGAGACTGTGATAGAAATCGTTCATAGTCATACTACGTCACAGACGAGATATCTTGTACGTTCGCTTATTAAAACAAAAATTGTAATTACAGAAAAACAGAGTCACGGGACGTCTTAACGACGTTGTAGTACGAATATCGTGTCGAGGGATAACATCTTCCGTAATAATATACAAACAGTATTGTGTCGCGAATAAGCTGTTCGTGTCATCGTGCGAATGGTATCGTGCCGCTACATATGTCGTCTATGGTTACGAACAGAGGGGAAATTGGAGTGCTCGCGCTTATGGATCTGCTTGTTCCTGTACTAGTGCTGCACCATGCGGCCAAGTGCTAAGTTCAACTGAAATTAATGTATAAAAGGATCTATAAAATTAAAGATCTGCCCTGCTTGGTCGTAATTTAGCATATACAAGAACCTACGTATTTAAGCTGAAAGTTAGGGATCTACCCTATTTGGTTGTAAACTAACATAAACCTGAACCTGTTGGGTTTCACACTACGGAAACCTATTTAATCCTACGGTTTAAAGAAAAGTTCATATCTACTTTTCTATTCGAGATAGACAACTATGACAATAACAAAATGGCACAAGAATGAAACTAATTAATAAATTGTACGTTACCTTAGAAAGAGAAATTAATCACTGACTATATTTTTAAAACATGATACATATCAAGTATAATCTAGCATTGGTATATTAACAAATAATTAATTTTCTTTTTCTTCTTATTTTATCCCTCCTTCATCCGCTTCCTGCTATTGTTGGTAGTGCTAGTAGTTGCATTGATGTCGTCCTTCTTCCTCTTGTCCTTCCTTTCTGATCAGCTGTTTTTCGATAACAAGCTGTCTTTCTTGCACAACTTTCTCTTTTATTTTGTAATATATTTGTTGGTTGTTCGGATACAGTATGCTTTTTCATCTATTCGTACTTTTTGTATGATTTCGTTGGAAGATTTCGGGTAAACAATGATCGTCACAGACATCCATGCTTCTTAAAGTGACGTTGGCATAACATTTTAAGAAGAGAGTGCCTGTTGAAAGAATAGTGCATATAAATAATAAGCGAAAGTAACATAGATAAAACGAGTAAAGCACACTGATGTCAGGAGACAAGATATCTCGTTTTATATTAAAATTGCCTGACTGAGAGGAAACCTAACCCCAATCTCGTATAGTACTTTATTCGACATTTACTTCCATTTGAGATACAAAAAATTACTATTTTTTTACATTTTAGATAAACATAATCGAAAATATCAGTTATTAAAAAAAAATTGAGCTGTATGTGGAACAGAACCAGATTCGCCTGCTTGCTCCTACGATTCGTGGCGCGCAGGGACGTAAAATCATTGGGTGAAAACTTGCGAGACTCGCTTTTTCAGCGATCGCCCCCTCCTTATAGTGTCGTCTTTTGTTTACCTAACCTACAATAGTTAGCCGGTTTTAATAAATTATATCGTGTTTGGTGTCATCTTAATTACAAAAATATCACGGACATGTTGATGAAAGTTTAAATGTTTAATAGTTAAATGAAAGTTTCATAAAAATGGGTCAATAATATGAAAGTTTTATTGTCGTATTGTTGCCTCGTCGATATTCTGTCCTGGATCGAGTAATGCTACCGGCCACTATTTCTATAGTAAGTAGTAGTTGTATAATGAAGTAAAGGTATGTAATTGTTTGTTGTAAATCCTAGGATATCATCAAAATGCTAAAATGTTGCTAGTGTGAATATATTTTAATCGAAGAACTGGCTAAACTTTGTCTGCAGACACAATACTTTCTCAACTGTTATTGCGGTTTTTGATAATACAGGAAACATTTTGTAATTGTACTAAAATAGGGATTCAAGTGTTCCGATAATGCAGAAACATAAACTATTCTATATGTAGAAACTGAGACCATAGACGCGTCGAACGTAAGAAGGGACAATGCGAGTGAAAGAGAAGGAGAGACTGAGAATCAACAAATATGAAAGGTCCGTGATAAGCTGTTAGCTTGAATTCAAAATTTAAATTTTCTTATTCTTAATTCATGACGAAACTTTTACCAACGCGATGCTTACATTTTTATAATTAAAATGAAATGAAACACTATATATATTTCGGAGCATATTTGCTAACTGATTTTAATCGGAAAGGTCTCACAATATTGATCGTAAAGCGATATTCCATTATTCTGAACACAATATGTGTTTAAATAAATAATAAAATTTACTGTTCACATGGCTATCACGTAAAAGAAAGTTACGCAGTAAGCTAAAAGTACCAAACTTTAAAAACGCAAGGCTTTTGAACCATTGGATTCTTATATTAGAAACATTCATATGTCGTCTGTATTCTCTGTTCATACGAGTGCTATCAGAAAATGTGAAAATGGATAAGAAGGATGGTGGCCAGAAACGAGATTTAACCGAAAAAATATCGGCCGCTAATGTGTTAATTTAAAACATTGACAGATACAAAACACACGTATGTACAGTACAAATACTTTGTACTTACCAACTTCCCAAATTCATTCCTTATGAAGGAGATCGTCTTGTTTCGGACAATGATACAGATGATATTCTTCATGCCGAGTGTCGATACATTCGATGTACACGCAAATGTTTACTTACTTAACCATTCTCTGCAAGATTATAACATAAAAACCTGATGCAAACTACGCAATATGTCTCGTTTGTCGATGAAAACGATGTCGCAAATATAAAATACAGCACAAAAAGATATATAGACAAAAAGATAAAATGAGCACATAAAGATATATGTATATGGAATCATTGAGTGATTTAAATGGGACAAACATTATTTTCGGTTATCTACGGTAGACGACAGACGAGTAAATCTGGGTAAAATTTGTTATTCCCAAGATTCGTTAGAAGTTTCAAGATAAGGATGGGGGTAGCACGCGGATTGGAATGTTTGCAAATTCATTGGATGAGAAAGGATTGATGGAAGAAGAAGGTAAACGCTTACGTTTATTGGTTACCTAAGCAATTCAATTAGCCTACAAAACACCTAAAGTCGGGAAAAATTGCAAGTGGCAATATTTTTACACAAAAAATCGCTATAAGTTATATTAAAAAATTTTTTTAATTCCATGCTTTTGGAATCTTAATAATAAAACGTGTTTTATAGCATTGTCTGCCAGAAGACAAGCGCTGCCTCACCATCGTCTACCATTCCTATGGTACAGAAATGATGCAGATTGTGAGATTCAAATCAATCCACTCCGAGTTTCCTTGACAACTAACGAACATACCGCGTAACCGAACACAGAGCCGTAGGAGAACCGTCTTTCTTCATCTTCGCTAGTAAACAGCTCACATACAGTTACTAAATATGCTACAGTTGCTAGATGATGTCTTTAATCAAGATCGGAAAGCAGGAGGTTACGAGTTCAATATTTATTCTGTTTATATAAATCCATCGATTATTCTGCCAAGGATAGGTTAATCAAAATGAAATTTTTCGCACTTGGTAAAGAACTAGAGGTTGTAAAGATTCCTGTATTCTATATATCATTCTACGACGTATGAATCTTCTACATCACACATCGATACATGAATCAGTCGGAATGAAACTTTTTGCATTTTGTTAAGATGATTCCTGGATGCCGTTTAAAAAAATGTTTGGCTTCTTCGCCGGAATAAATACTCAGTAAACAACGAATTTTTCACGAGTCTTATAAAAACAAATTTTACGCAGATTCAGTCCGTCGTCTACCGCAGACAACCAAATACATATGTAGCACAAATAAATACATCATGGCCTGAGTTATCTCTCTTAGTTAAAAATTTTCCAGCTAAAACATCTGTACCTAATTTCAATTGTCATTCGTTTCTATTTAGTTAACTACTTTAAATTATGTGTTTATTAATTTTCTTTTTACTTTTGTAATACGTCTTCACGGAATTGTGTGTTGTTATTTGTAGCTTGTTTCAAGCTTTTATGTCATGGGTTTGGAGAAAAAGGTAAGTTCAGTGGATATTCGAGTCTATGCAACAACGGTTCATGTCAAGAACATAAACTGTATCATTTTTCGTAAAAGATCTTAAAAGTTGGTAAGTACAAGCTGTTCGTATTCTGTCTACGTTTATTTTGTATTTGTCAATGTTCTACATTAGCAAATTTTTTTTCGGTACTCATATGAATGGAAAATAAGGACAACATATAAAATTTTTAAATTAGGAATTCATCGATTCCAAATTTTCACATATTTAGTCATTAGTATTGCATCTAAATGTTCTTATAACGAACAATAGAAAAAATAGAATTATTACGTTATTATTAATATTATAGCTACCGGCGCGGTTAAATTGTCCGCTCTCAGAACTTCTGCACAAATTTAACCATATTTAAGCTTTGTCATATCGCTTTAGAATTTGACTTTTCCTAAAACATAAATACAATATATTCTTCGGTATTTAATTTTAGTTTGCTCTTTTATTTCCTGAGAAACATTTATACTCCTTCTTGTTTATCGTGAACGGTCACTTTGACCGCAGGACAAAATATGTTAGTTATTCTTAGAATAAATACAATCAGTACGAAGAAAAGGTTATCTCAAGGTCTGGTGGTAAACAAAATCAGTAATAACAAATAATGACTGCTGTTACACCTGTAACCTTGTCATAAATCAATCCATACATCGATCAACGTACCTACCAGGTTTCAAGGTGTGTCAATTGAGGCCCATGATAATCCTAAGGAACTGCCACAAAATGTAGCATTTTCTACAGTCCAATGTGACAAACATTTTAAAAGTCGGGAAATATTTTAGGGTTATTGCTCATTGCTATAAAACACCGAAAAAGCTTTCCCAACTCCACCCATGTGTAACCGTTGGTGGAGTACGGTCAATACTCATCAGTATCTTGGTGTAAATATTACCGTCAGAGATCATATTTTTACTCGCTATTGTTTTTTCGACTAGAATACATATGGGTTTGTTAGTCAATTAGTCGACATCTAAACTTGTTATCTCCAAAACTGACAGAAAGCATCTCAGAGTTTCTTGTGTAAAGTTGTTAGATAGGGAAAAGTAAAGCATATCAAATTGGACAATGATTTTCTAATCAGTACATGGTATTATTCTGTGATAGATATTTACCCTAGAAAAGTCAAGATTTAGAAAAAAATTAAAAAAAAGAAATAACGGACGTATAAGAAGACTGTTCAGTGTACGATGAACGAGAAACTTCATTCATAATATTTTTAGGGATATGCTAAATGGCATATAATGAAAGGGCAAGTAAAGAGGGCATTTTATCTTGTCATTGATCACCGTATAAGGGATCATATAATAAATTGTACGGAAGATGAAGCATTAAGAGTATTGGGGATTAAGAGGCAGCTAGATGCAACGGAAATAGATGCATTTGTTGCTCTGTTACATGCCCGTATTGTATATCAGGCAAAAAATTTAGATATCTCGTATTTGTGGAATGAAATTTAGAGACCTGCATTTTTTCGAAAAGAATGGGCCGGAATTACTTCGCTGAAATCATGACGTTTATACGATTTGATATGAAGAGTGAAGGAAGCCAGAGTTTACGAACCAATGAATTTGCAACAGTATCTACAGTATGGGTCAATTTACAGAGAATTCACAAGATTGTTATAAACCTGATGCATACATTACTTTTACTTAATGAATCAGAAGTTCAAATTCATTACTACAAAAAATTTGTCAGGTAAACAATTGTAAAGGTTACAAGATTACGAAAATTTGTTTATGATGCGGGAAATATTTATGGAAAATGTATATCTGAAAATAAGATAATTTGTAAAAAATGCAGCGAAATTGAATAACATATATCTCTATATAAATGAAAGTGTAATTCTATTTAAGTCTATAACTGAAATTAAGCAATAGTAAATTTGGACGAAATATTATGAAAGTTCATCATTTTATATACGTTTAGTTAGAAATTAACCATTATATAAATTAAATCGAAAAACTATTAATTTTTTAATCACAGGTTATTTTGACCGCACACCATTGGTATAGATATACACGAAGTGTCGGTAGGATTAGTGTTAAATGATTAAATGCTCTTAATAGTTGTCATTATAATTATGCATTTATTTCGATTTGCGTTATTGGATTTTTTTAATTTTTATATGTTTAATATTGCCGTAACTGTTACATTCTTTAAAATAAAATCGTCTTCTTATAAAAAGTATAATAATTTCTCTTTCGTCTCTGATATAATTTGCGCGGATTTAAATACGGATTTAAAAACGAACGAAACTACGACAATTTTGAACAATATCGATTTATAAGTTTTTGTCCCACTTCAGTCTTTTTAAAAAGATCCGTTCAAATAACCGGCTTCTATGTTTAATCTAAAGTTTTATATACGTTGTTATTTTTTTGTTTATCTGACTTTATGTAAATTCTTATATTATAGGATTAGGTAATTTCTTAATTTCCGATAATATAAGAATGTTTGCAAAAGTTGGATGAACGAAATAAATAACAATGAATGTACAATTTTTAATTAAATTTTGAACACGATCATTTGATCGGGCATGGTGTTAATTTACTTTTAACCATGGACAAGATATATTGCAATACGATATTGTTGATACCATAGTACAGCTGACTAGTTTCGCGATTATGATACAATATCATTCATAGTCATACTATGTCATGGACGAGATATCTTGTGCATTTGTTTATTATTACAAAAACTGTAATTACAAAAAAACAGAGTCGCGGGACATCTGAACGACGTTGTAGTTCGAATATTATGTCGAGGACAACACATTCCGTAACAATATACAAACGGTATTGTGTCGCGAATAAGTTATTCGTGTCATCGCGCGAATGGTATCATATCGCTATATATCTCGTCCATGGTTACGAACACAGAGGAAATTGAAGTTGAAATTGAAATTGAAATTAACACCCAAAGGAATGTACAGAATTACAGATCTGTCCTGCTTTGTCGTAATTTAGCATATATAAGAACCTATGAATTTAAGCTTAAAATTAGGTATCTGCCCTATTTGGTTGTACACCATCATAAAAAAGAACCTGTTGGGTTTCACACT